>NW_026279243.1:0-285000 GCF_023373465.1 Oncorhynchus keta | reverse complement strand
TCTGTTGCTGCAACCTACTTTCGGGGTAAATGTTATTTTTCTTCTGATGTCATCCCTCCTAGACTATCCTAACGGTGTGCGGTTAACATCGGCGGTTCCCCGAGCGGATGTCAAGCTTTTAATCAACTTCAACGCTCCCAACCCTCAGGACAGGAAGAAGTTCACTGACGACCTGAGAGAATCCATTGCAGAGGTCCAGGAGATGGAGAAATACCGCATAGAGTGTGAGTAATGGAAATACCTAGGTTTGAACCTCAAGACTACTGAAAATAAATAAGTAACATGGCGCCGACAGACATGACAGCTCTGCTTCCAGCTCCTAAGCAACTTTGCAGTATTTAGTTTTTTGTGTGTGTTATTGCTTGCATTATTAGCGTTTTTTTGTGTTATTACATACAGCCAGAAATAACTTTTGGATATCAGAGCGAGTTAACGTTAATTGATTCAGAAGCTCCTTTGATTATATCACTGTAATGGAGCTGGAGAAGCATAAGGGCGTGGTCCGTCCCATCACAGAGCTCAAGGCTGACTGACAGGGCCCAGAGCTGTAATCTAACCTGACTCTGCATACCCTTATAGCGGAGCTAGAGAAGCAGAAGGGCGTGGTCCTTCCCAGTCTATCACAGAGCTCGGGGCTGAAGAAGGACTCTGGGAACGGCCAATTGGGTCGAGGGAACCTTGATGACAACTACGCCATGGGGGAGGGGCTAAAGAGGAGTGCCCTCAGCAGCTCGCTACGAGACCTCTCAGATGCAGGTGAGGGGTTAGAGGTCACCAGCCTGCCTCGTGTTCTGTGTTTAAGGCTACATACAAAATAGCACCCTATTCCCCTCATTGGACCAAAGGTAGTGCATTACTATATAGGGAAAAGTGTGCCATTTCAGATGTATCCTATGTCACTAGTATGTGTAGTATAGTGCCCTGTGACATTAAGTAGAGCTCTGTAGTCTCCTCTCTAGGCAGTAGCTGCTGGTATGATACTCACTTCACTAGATGTGATTACTCAGTTATGAAATGAAGAGAATATCACCTCCTCTGGGCCAGTAGTGGCTGTACTTATAGGTGAATGGTTAGGTGAAGCACAGTCAAGCACAGTGTGAGTCTCAGTTTAACATGGTGTCTCTGTGTGCAACTAGGGTCTCAGTGTGGACTAGAGACAGATGGACGTGTTGACTAATGTACTCAGCCTGTTAGCTGGAACGTTACTTAATGTTCTATTGTTAATCCAGATAAAGACTTTAGAAAGTTGCCACTACACACACATCACCTGTTCTCTCTGCTTACATCACCTGTTCTCTCTACACACATCACCTGTTCTCTCTGCTTACATCACCTGTTCTCTCTGCCCACATCACCTGTTCTCTCTGCCCACATCACCTGTTCTCTCTGCCCACATCACCTGTTCTCTCTGCTTACATCACCTGTTCTCTCTGCCCACATCACCTGTTCTCTCTGCACACATCACCTGTTCTCTCTGCCCACATCACCTGTTCTCTCTACACATCACCTGTTCTCTCTGCCCACATCACCTGTTCTCTCTGCCCACATCACCTGTTCTCTCTGCTTACATCACCTGTTCTCTCTGCCCACATCACCTGTTCTCTCTGCTTACATCACCTGTTCTCTCTACACACATCACCTGTTCTCTCTGCCCACATCACCTGTTCTCTCTACACACATCACCTGTTCTCTCTGCTTACATCACCTGTTCTCTCTGCACACATCACCTGTTCTCTCTGCCCACATCACCTGTTCTCTCTACACACATCACCTGTTCTCTCTGCTTACATCACCTGTTCTCTCTACACACATCACCTGTTCTCTCTGCCCACATCACCTGTTCTCTCTACACACATCACCTGTTCTCTCTACACACATCACCTGTTCTCTCTGCACACATCACCTGTTCTCTCTACACACATCACCTGTTCTCTCTGCTTACATCACCTGTTCTCTCTGCACACATCACCTGTTCTCTCTGCACACATCACCTGTTCTCTCTGCCCACATCACCTGTTCTCTCTACACACATCACCTGTTCTCTCTGCTTACATCACCTGTTCTCTCTACACACATCACCTGTTCTCTCTACACACATCACCTGTTCTCTCTGCACACATCACCTGTTCTCTCTGCCCACATCACCTGTTCTCTCTACACACATCACATGTTCTCTCTACACACATCACATGTTCTCTCTGCTTACATCACCTGTTCTCTCTACACACATCACCTGTTCTCTCTGCTTACATCACCTGTTCTCTCTGCCCACATCACCTGTTCTCTCTGCACACATCACCTGTTCTCTCTGCCCACATCACCTGTTCTCTCTACACACATCACCTGTTCTCTCTACTTACATCACCTGTTCTCTCTGCCCACATCACCTGTTCTCTCTACACACATCACCTGTTCTCTCTGCTTACATCACCTGTTCTCTCTGCCCACATCACCTGTTCTCTCTGCCCACATCACCTGTTCTCTCTGCTTACATCACCTGTTCTCTCTGCACACATCACCTGTTCTCTCTGCTTACATCACCTGTTCTCTCTGCCCACATCACCTGTTCTCTCTACACACATCACCTGTTCTCTCTGCCCACATCACCTGTTCTCTCTACACACATCACCTGTTCTCTCTGCACACATCACCTGTTCTCTCTGCACACATCACCTGTTCTCTCTACACACATCACCTGTTCTCTCTACACACATCACCTGTTCTCTCTGCACACATCACCTGTTCTCTCTACACACATCACCTGTTCTCTCTGCACACATCACCTGTTCTCTCTGCTTACATCACCTGTTCTCTCTACACACATCACCTGTTCTCTCTGCACACATCACCTGTTCTCTCTGCTTACATCACCTGTTCTCTCTGCCCACATCACCTGTTCTCTCTGCCCACATCACCTGTTCTCTCTACACACATCACCTGTTCTCTCTGCTTACATCACCTGTTCTCTCTACACACATCACCTGTTCTCTCTACACACATCACCTGTTCTCTCTACACACATCACCTGTTCTCTCTGCACACATCACCTGTTCTCTCTACACACATCACCTGTTCTCTCTGCCCACATCACCTGTTCTCTCTGCACACATCACCTGTTCTCTCTGCACACATCACCTGTTCTCTCTGCACACATCACCTGTTCTCTCTACACACATCACCTGTTCTCTCTACACACATCACCTGTTCTCTCTGCCCACATCACCTGTTCTCTCTGCCCACATCACCTGTTCTCTCTGCCCACATCACCTGTTCTCTCTGCTTACATCACCTGTTCTCTCTACACACATCACCTGTTCTCTCTGCCCACATCACCTGTTCTCTCTGCCCACATCACCTGTTCTCTGCTTACATCACCTGTTCTCTCTGCACACATCACCTGTTCTCTCTGCCCACATCACCTGTTCTCTCTGCCCACATCACCTGTTCTCTCTGCTTACATCACCTGTTCTCTCTACACACATCACCTGTTCTCTCTGCCCACATCACCTGTTCTCTCTGCCCACATCACCTGTTCTCTCTGCTTACATCACCTGTTCTCTCTGCCCACATCACCTGTTCTCTCTGCCCACATCACCTGTTCTCTCTACACACATCACCTGTTCTCTCTACACACATCACCTGTTCTCTCTGCCCACATCACCTGTTCTCTCTGCACACATCACCTGTTCTCTCTACACACATCACCTGTTCTCTCTGCCCACATCACCTGTTCTCTCTACACACATCGCCTGTTCTCTCTACACACATCACCTGTTCTCTCTGCACACATCACCTGTTCTCTCTACACACATCACCTGTTCTCTCTGCTTACATCACCTGTTCTCTCTGCTTACATCACCTGTTCTCTCTGCCCACATCACCTGTTCTCTCTGCCCACATCACCTGTTCTCTCTACACACATCACCTGTTCTCTCTGCACACATCACCTGTTCTCTCTACACACATCACCTGTTCTCTCTGCCCACATCACCTGTTCTCTCTGCCCACATCACCTGTTCTCTCTACACACATCACCTGTTCTCTCTGCACACATCACCTGTTCTCTCTACACACATCACCTGTTCTCTCTACACACATCACCTGTTCTCTCTGCACACATCACCTGTTCTCTCTGCTTACATCACCTGTTCTCTCTACACACATCACCTGTTCTCTCTGCCCACATCACCTGTTCTCTCTACACACATCACCTGTTCTCTCTACACACATCACCTGTTCTCTCTGCTTACATCACCTGTTCTCTCTACACACATCACCTGTTCTCTCTGCCCACATCACCTGTTCTCTCTGCCCACATCACCTGTTCTCTCTGCACACATCACCTGTTCTCTCTACACACATCACCTGTTCTCTGCTTACATCACCTGTTCTCTCTACACACATCACCTGTTCTCTCTACACACATCACCTGTTCTCTCTACACACATCACCTGTTCTCTCTGCACACATCACCTGTTCTCTCTACACACATCACCTGTTCTCTCTACACACATCACCTGTTCTCTCTGCTTACATCACCTGTTCTCTCTGCACACATCACCTGTTCTCTCTACACACATCACCTGTTCTCTGCTTACATCACCTGTTCTCTCTACACACATCACCTGTTCTCTCTGCCCACATCACCTGTTCTCTCTGCCCACATCACCTGTTCTCTCTGCTTACATCACCTGTTCTCTCTACACACATCACATGTTCTCTCTGCCCACATCACCTGTTCTCTCTGCACACATCACCTGTTCTCTCTACACACATCACCTGTTCTCTCTGCATACATCACCTGTTCTCTCTGCACACATCACCTGTTCTCTCTACACACATCACCTGTTCTCTCTGCTTACATCACCTGTTCTCTCTACACACATCACCTGTTCTCTCTACACACATCACCTGTTCTCTCTGCACACATCACCTGTTCTCTCTACACACATCACCTGTTCTCTCTACACACATCACCTGTTCTCTCTACACACATCACCTGTTCTCTCTACACACATCACCTGTTCTCTCTGCCCACATCACCTGTTCTCTCTGCCCACATCACCTGTTCTCTCTGCCCACATCACCTGTTCTCTCTGCTTACATCACCTGTTCTCTCTGCCCACATCACCTGTTCTCTCTGCCCACATCACCTGTTCTCTCTGCCCACATCACCTGTTCTCTCTGCACACATCACCTGTTCTCTCTGCACACATCACCTGTTCTCTCTGCCCACATCACCTGTTCTCTCTGCTTACATCACCTGTTCTCTCTACACACATCACCTGTTCTCTCTACACACATCACCTGTTCTCTCTACACACATCACCTGTTCTCTCTGCTTACATCACCTGTTCTCTCTGCCCACATCACCTGTTCTCTCTGCCCACATCACCTGTTCTCTCTGCCCACATCACCTGTTCTCTCTGCTTACATCACCTGTTCTCTCTGCCCACATCACCTGTTCTCTCTGCCCACATCACCTGTTCTCTCTGCCCACATCACCTGTTCTCTCTGCACACATCACCTGTTCTCTCTGCACACATCACCTGTTCTCTCTGCCCACATCACCTGTTCTCTCTGCCCACATCACCTGTTCTCTCTGCCCACATCACCTGTTCTCTCTGCCCACATCACCTGTTCTCTCTGCCCACATCACCTGTTCTCTCTAGACACATCACCTGTTCTCTCTGCACACATCACCTGTTCTCTCTGCCCACATCACCTGTTCTCTCTAGACACATCACCTGTTCTCTCTGCCCACATCACCTGTTCTCTCTGCACACATCACCTGTTCTCTCTGCACACATCACCTGTTCTCTCTACACACATCACCTGTTCTCTCTGCCCACATCACCTGTTCTCTCTGCACACATCACCTGTTCTCTCTAGACACATCACCTGTTCTCTCTGCCCACATCACCTGTTCTCTCTACACACATCACCTGTTCTCTGCCCACATCACCTGTTCTCTCTGCCCACATCACCTGTTCTCTCTGCCCACATCACCTGTTCTCTGCACACATCACCTGTTCTCTGCTTACATCACCTGTTCTCTCTGCCCACATCACCTGTTCTCTGCCCACATCACCTGTTCTCTCTGTACACATCACCTGTTCTCTGCTTACATCACCTGTTCTCTCTGCCCACATCACCTGTTCTCTGCTTACATCACCTGTTCTCTCTGCACACATCACCTGTTCTCTCTACACACATCACCTGTTCTCTCTGCACACATCACCTGTTCTCTCTACACACATCACCTGTTCTCTGCTTACATCACCTGTTCTCTCTGCTTACATCACCTGTTCTCTCTGCCCACATCACCTGTTCTCTCTACCCACATCACCTGTTCTCTGCTTACATCACCTGTTCTCTGCACACATCACCTGTTCTCTCTACACACATCACCTGTTCTCTCTGCTTACATCACCTGTTCTCTCTGCTTACATCACCTGTTCTCTCTGCTTACATCACCTGTTCTCTCTACACACATCACCTGTTCTCTGCCCACATCACCTGTTCTCTCTGCTTACATCACCTGTTCTCTCTGCTTACATCACCTGTTCTCTCTGCACACATCACCTGTTCTCTCTGCCCACATCACCTGTTCTCTCTGCCCACATCACCTGTTCTCTCTACACACATCACCTGTTCTCTCTGCACACAACAACCTGTTCTCTCTGCACACAACAACCTGTTCTCTCTGCACACATCACCTGTTCTCTCTGCACACAACAACCTGTTCTCTCTGCCCACATCACCTGTTCTCTCTACACACATCACCTGTTCTCTCTGCCCACATCACCTGTTCTCTCTACACACATCACCTGTTCTCTCTACACACATCACCTGTTCTCTCTGCTTACATCACCTGTTCTCTCTGCCCACATCACCTGTTCTCTCTACACACATCACCTGTTCTCTCTACACACATCACCTGTTCTCTCTGCCCACATCACCTGTTCTCTCTACACACATCACCTGTTCTCTCTGCCCACATCACCTGTTCTCTCTACACACAACAACCTGTTCTCTCTACACACATCACCTGTTCTCTCTGCCCACATCACCTGTTCTCTCTACACACAACACCTGTTCTCTCTACACACATCACCTGTTCTCTCTGCACATCACCTGTTCTCTCTACACACATCACCTGTTCTCTGCTTACATCACCTGTTCTCTCTGCACACATCACCTGTTCTCTCTGCACATCACCTGTTCTCTCTGCCCACATCACCTGTTCTCTCTACCACATCACCTGTTCTCTCTGCCCACATCACCTGTTCTCTCTACACACATCACCTGTTCTCTGCTTACATCACCTGTTCTCTCTGCACACATCACCTGTTCTCTCTGCACACATCACCTGTTCTCTGCACACATCACCTGTTCTCTCTGCACACATCACCTGTTCTCTCTACCCACATCACCTGTTCTCTGCTTACATCACCTGTTCTCTCTGCCCACATCACCTGTTCTCTCTACCCACATCACCTGTTCTCTGCTTACATCACCTGTTCTCTCTGCCCACATCACCTGTTCTCTCTGCACACATCACCTGTTCTCTCTGCTTACATCACCTGTTCTCTCTGCCCACATCACCTGTTCTCTCTGCTTACATCACCTGTTCTCTCTGCACACATCACCTGTTCTCTCTGCACACATCACCTGTTCTCTCTGCTTACATCACCTGTTCTCTCTGCACACATCACCTGTTCTCTCTGCTTACATCACCTGTTCTCTCTGCACACATCACCTGTTCTCTCTGCTTACATCACCTGTTCTCTCTACACACATCACCTGTTCTCTCTACACACATCACCTGTTCTCTCTGCACACATCACCTGTTCTCTCTACACACATCACCTGTTCTCTCTGCTTACATCACCTGTTCTCTCTGCTTACATCACCTGTTCTCTCTGCACACATCACCTGTTCTCTCTGCCCACATCACCTGTTCTCTCTGCACACATCACCTGTTCTCTCTGCACACATCACCTGTTCTCTCTGCTTACATCACCTGTTCTCTCTGCACACATCACCTGTTCTCTCTGCTTACATCACCTGTTCTCTCTGCACACATCACCTGTTCTCTCTGCTTACATCACCTGTTCTCTCTACACACATCACCTGTTCTCTCTACACACATCACCTGTTCTCTCTGCACACATCACCTGTTCTCTCTGACACACATCACCTGTTCTCTCTGCTTACATCACCTGTTCTCTCTGCTTACATCACCTGTTCTCTCTGCACACATCACCTGTTCTCTCTGCCCACATCACCTGTTCTCTCTGCTTACATCACCTGTTCTCTCTGCCCACATCACCTGTTCTCTCTGCTTACATCACCTGTTCTCTCTGCACACATCACCTGTTCTCTCTGCTTACATCACCTGTTCTCTCTGCACACATCACCTGTTCTCTCTGCTTACATCGCCTGTTCTCTCTACCCACATCACCTGTTCTCTGCTTACATCACCTGTTCTCTCTGCACACATCACCTGTTCTCTCTGCACACATCACCTGTTCTCTCTGCACACATCACCTGTTCTCTCTGCACACATCACCTGTTCTCTCTGCACACATCACCTGTTCTCTCTGCTTACATCACCTGTTCTCTCTGCACACATCACCTGTTCTCTCTGCTTACATCGCCTGTTCTCTCTACCCACATCACCTGTTCTCTGCTTACATCACCTGTTCTCTCTGCACACATCACCTGTTCTCTCTGCTTACATCACCTGTTCTCTCTGCCCACATCACCTGTTCTCTCTGCTTACATCACCTGTTCTCTCTGCACACATCACCTGTTCTCTCTGCACACATCACCTGTTCTCTCTGCTTACATCACCTGTTCTCTCTGCACACATCACCTGTTCTCTCTGCTTACATCACCTGTTCTCTCTGCACACATCACCTGTTCTCTCTGCTTACATCACCTGTTCTCTCTACACACATCACCTGTTCTCTCTACACACATCACCTGTTCTCTCTGCACACATCACCTGTTCTCTCTACACACATCACCTGTTCTCTCTGCACACATCACCTGTTCTCTCTACACACATCACCTGTTCTCTCTACACACATCGCCTGTTCTCTCTGCCCACATCACCTGTTCTCTCTGCACACATCACCTGTTCTCTCTACACACATCACCTGTTCTCTCTGCCCACATCACCTGTTCTCTCTGCACACATCGCCTGTTCTCTCTACACACATCACCTGTTCTCTCTGCCCACATCGCCTGTTCTCTCTACACACATCGCCTGTTCTCTCTGCCCACATCACCTGTTCTCTCTGCACACATCACCTGTTCTCTCTACACACATCACCTGTTCTCTCTGCCCACATCACCTGTTCTCTCTGCTTACATCACCTGTTCTCTCTGCTTACATCACCTGTTCTCTCTGCACACATCACCTGTTCTCTCTGCTTACATCACCTGTTCTCTCTGCTTACATCACCTGTTCTCTCTGCACACATCACCTGTTCTCTCTGCACACATCACCTGTTCTCTCTGCTTACATCACCTGTTCTCTCTGCCCACATCACCTGTTCTCTCTGCACACATCACCTGTTCTCTCTACACACATCACCTGTTCTCTCTGCACACATCACCTGTTCTCTCTGCCCACATCACCTGTTCTCTCTGCCCACATCACCTGTTCTCTCTACACACATCACCTGTTCTCTCTGCTTACATCACCTGTTCTCTCTGCTTACATCACCTGTTCTCTCTGCTTACATCACCTGTTCTCTCTGCACACATCACCTGTTCTCTCTACACACATCACCTGTTCTCTCTGCACACATCACCTGTTCTCTGCCCACATCACCTGTTCTCTCTGCTTACATCACCTGTTCTCTGCCCACATCACCTGTTCTCTGCCCACATCACCTGTTCTCTGCACACATCACCTGTTCTCTCTGCCCACATCACCTGTTCTCTCTGCACACATCACCTGTTCTCTCTGCCCACATCACCTGTTCTCTCTGCACACATCACCTGTTCTCTCTGCACACATCACCTGTTCTCTCTGCCCACATCACCTGTTCTCTCTGCCCACATCACCTGTTCTCTCTGCCCACATCACCTGTTCTCTCTGCTTACATCACCTGTTCTCTCTGCACACATCACCTGTTCTCTCTGCCCACATCACCTGTTCTCTCTGCCCACATCACCTGTTCTCTCTGCCCACATCACCTGTTCTCTCTGCTTACATCACCTGTTCTCTCTGCCCACATCACCTGTTCTCTCTGCCCACATCACCTGTTCTCTCTGCCCACATCACCTGTTCTCTCTGCTTACATCACCTGTTCTCTCTGCACACATCACCTGTTCTCTGCCCACATCACCTGTTCTCTCTGCACACATCACCTGTTCTCTCTGCCCACATCACCTGTTCTCTGCACACATCACCTGTTCTCTCTGCACACATCACCTGTTCTCTCTGCCCACATCACCTGTTCTCTCTGCCCACATCACCTGTTCTCTGCACACATCACCTGTTCTCTCTGCCCACATCACCTGTTCTCTCTACACACATCACCTGTTCTCTGCTTACATCACCTGTTCTCTGCCCACATCACCTGTTCTCTCTGCCCACATCACCTGTTCTCTGCCCACATCACCTGTTCTCTCTGCCCACATCACCTGTTCTCTGCCCACATCACCTGTTCTCTGCTTACATCACCTGTTCTCTCTGCACACATCACCTGTTCTCTCTAGACACATCACCTGTTCTCTCTGCCCACATCACCTGTTCTCTCTGCCCACATCACCTGTTCTCTCTGCACACATCACCTGTTCTCTCTGCCCACATCACCTGTTCTCTCTGCACACATCACCTGTTCTCTCTGCCCACATCACCTGTTCTCTCTGCCCACATCACCTGTTCTCTCTGCACACATCACCTGTTCTCTCTGCCCACATCACCTGTTCTCTCTGCACACATCACCTGTTCTCTCTGCCCACATCACCTGTTCTCTCTGCACACATCACCTGTTCTCTCTGCCCACATCACCTGTTCTCTCTGCCCACATCACCTGTTCTCTCTGCCCACATCACCTGTTCTCTGCACACATCACCTGTTCTCTCTGCCCACATCACCTGTTCTCTCTACACACATCACCTGTTCTCTGCTTACATCACCTGTTCTCTGCACATCACCTGTTCTCTCTGCCCACATCACCTGTTCTCTCTGCCCACATCACCTGTTCTCTCTGCTTACATCACCTGTTCTCTCTGCCCACATCACCTGTTCTCTCTGCTTACATCACCTGTTCTCTCTGCTTACATCACCTGTTCTCTGCTTACATCACCTGTTCTCTCTGCCCACATCACCTGTTCTCTCTGCCCACATCACCTGTTCTCTCTACCCACATCACCTGTTCTCTCTACCCACATCACCTGTTCTCTCTGCTTACATCACCTGTTCTCTCTACACACATCACCTGTTCTCTCTGCACACATCACCTGTTCTCTCTGCCCACATCACCTGTTCTCTCTACACACATCACCTGTTCTCTCTGCTTACATCACCTGTTCTCTCTGCCCACATCACCTGTTCTCTGCCCACATCACCTGTTCTCTGCCCACATCACCTGTTCTCTCTGCCCACATCACCTGTTCTCTCTGCCCACATCACCTGTTCTCTCTGCCCACATCACCTGTTCTCTCTGCCCACATCACCTGTTCTCTCTGCCCACATCACCTGTTCTCTCTGCCCACATCACCTGTTCTTCTGCCCACATCACCTGTTCTCTCTGCCCACATCACCTGTTCTCTCTACACACATCACCTGTTCTCTCTGCTTACATCACCTGTTCTCTCTGCCCACATCACCTGTTCTCTCTGCCCACATCACCTGTTCTCTCTGCCCACATCACCTGTTCTCTCTGCCCACATCACCTGTTCTCTCTGCCCACATCACCTGTTCTCTCTGCCCACATCACCTGTTCTCTCTGCCCACATCACCTGTTCTCTCTGCCCACATCACCTGTTCTCTCTGCCCACATCACCTGTTCTCTCTGCCCACATCACCTGTTCTCTCTGCCCACATCACCTGTTCTCTCTGCACACATCACCTGTTCTCTCTGCCCACATCACCTGTTCTCTCTGCCCACATCACCTGTTCTCTCTGCCCACATCACCTGTTCTCTCTGCCCACATCACCTGTTCTCTACACACATCACCTGTTCTCTGCACACATCACCTGTTCTCTCTGCCCACATCACCTGTTCTCTCTGCCCACATCACCTGTTCTCTCTGCCCACATCACCTGTTCTCTCTGCCCACATCACCTGTTCTCTCTGCACACATCACCTGTTCTCTCTGCCCACATCACCTGTTCTCTGCCCACATCACCTGTTCTCTCTACACACATCACCTGTTCTCTCTGCCCACATCACCTGTTCTCTCTGCTTACATCACCTGTTCTCTGCACACATCACCTGTTCTCTGCACACATCACCTGTTCTCTCTGCTTACATCACCTGTTCTCTCTGCCCACATCACCTGTTCTCTCTGCACACATCACCTGTTCTCTCTGCTTACATCACCTGTTCTCTCTGCCCACATCACCTGTTCTCTCTGCACACATCACCTGTTCTCTCTGCTTACATCACCTGTTCTCTCTGCCCACATCACCTGTTCTCTCTGCACACATCACCTGTTCTCTCTGCTTACATCACCTGTTCTCTCTGCCCACATCACCTGTTCTCTCTGCTTACATCGCCTGTTCTCTCTGCTTACATCACCTGTTCTCTGCTTACATCACCTGTTCTCTCTGCCCACATCACCTGTTCTCTCTGCTTACATCGCCTGTTCTCTCTGCTTACATCACCTGTTCTCTCTGCCCACATCACCTGTTCTCTCTGCTTACATCGCCTGTTCTCTCTGCTTACATCACCTGTTCTCTGCTTACATCGCCTGTTCTCTCTGCCCACATCACCTGTTCTCTCTGCTTACATCACCTGTTCTCTCTGCTTACATCACCTGTTCTCTGCTTACATCGCCTGTTCTCTCTGCTTACATCACCTGTTCTCTCTGCTTACATCACCTGTTCTCTCTGCACACATCACCTGTTCTCTCTGCCCACATCACCTGTTCTCTCTACACACATCACCTGTTCTCTCTGCTTACATCACCTGTTCTCTCTGCACACATCACCTGTTCTCTCTGCCCACATCACCTGTTCTCTCTGCCCACATCACCTGTTCTCTCTGCCCACATCACCTGTTCTCTCTGCACACATCACCTGTTCTCTCTGCCCACATCACCTGTTCTCTCTACACACATCACCTGTTCTCTCTGCTTACATCACCTGTTCTCTCTGCCCACATCACCTGTTCTCTCTGCTTACATCACCTGTTCTCTCTACACACATCACCTGTTCTCTCTGCCCACATCACCTGTTCTCTCTGCTTACATCACCTGTTCTCTCTACACACATCACCTGTTCTCTCTACACACATCACCTGTTCTCTCTGCACACATCACCTGTTCTCTCTACACACATCACCTGTTCTCTCTACACACATCACCTGTTCTCTCTGACACATCACCTGTTCTCTCTGCACACATCACCTGTTCTCTCTGCCCACATCACCTGTTCTCTCTGCCCACATCACCTGTTCTCTCTGCTTACATCACCTGTTCTCTCTGCCCACATCACCTGTTCTCTCTGCCCACATCACCTGTTCTCTCTACACACATCACCTGTTCTCTCCCACATCACACACATCACCTGTTCTCTCTGCCCACATCACCTGTTCTCTCTGCCCACATCACCTGTTCTCTGCTTACATCACCTGTTCTCTCTACTACACACATCACCTGTTCTCTCTGCCCACATCACCTGTTCTCTCTACACACATCACCTGTTCTCTGCCCACATCACCTGTTCTCTCTCTACACACATCACCTGTTCTCTCTGCCCACATCACCTGTTCTCTCTGCCCACATCACCTGTTCTCTCTGCTTACATCACCTGTTCTCTCTACACACATCACCTCACATCACCTGTTCTCTCTGCCCACATCACCTGTTCTCTCTGCTTACATCACCTGTTCTCTCTGCACACATCACCTGTTCTCTGCTTACATCACCTGTTCTCTCTGCCCACATCACCTGTTCTCTACACACATCACCTGTTCTCTCTGCACACATCACCTGTTCTCTCTACACACATCACCTGTTCTCTCTTACACACATCACCTGTTCTCTCTGCTTACATCACCTGTTCTCTCTGCCCACATCACCTGTTCTCTGCTTACATCACCTGTTCTCTCTGCACACATCACCTGTTCTCTCTGCCCACATCACCTGTTCTCTCTACACACATCACCTGTTCTCTCTGCCCACATCACCTGTTCTCTCTACACACATCACCTGTTCTCTCTGCCCACATCACCTGTTCTCTCTGCCCACATCACCTGTTCTCTCTGCTTACATCACCTGTTCTCTCTACACACATCACCTGTTCTCTGCTTACATCACCTGTTCTCTCTGCCCACATCACCTGTTCTCTCTGCACACATCACCTGTTCTCTGCCCACATCACCTGTTCTCTCTGCCCACATCACCTGTTCTCTCTGCACACATCACCTGTTCTCTGCCCACATCACCTGTTCTCTCTGCCCACATCACCTGTTCTCTCTGCCCACATCACCTGTTCTCTCTGCCCACATCACCTGTTCTCTCTGCCCACATCACCTGTTCTCTCTACACACATCACCTGTTCTCTCTGCCCACATCACCTGTTCTCTCTGCCCACATCACCTGTTCTCTCTGCACATCACCTGTTCTCTCTGCCCACATCACCTGTTCTCTCTGCCCACATCACCTGTTCTCTCTGCTTACATCACCTGTTCTCTCTGCCCACATCACCTGTTCTCTCTGCTTACATCACCTGTTCTCTCTGCCCACATCACCTGTTCTCTCTGCTTACATCACCTGTTCTCTCTGCTTACATCACCTGTTCTCTCTGCCCACATCACCTGTTCTCTCTGCTTACATCACCTGTTCTCTCTGCCCACATCACCTGTTCTCTCTGCTTACATCACCTGTTCTCTCTGCCCACATCACCTGTTCTCTCTGCCCACATCACCTGTTCTCTCTACACACATCACCTGTTCTCTGCTTACATCACCTGTGCTCTCTGCCCACATCACCTGTTCTCTCTACACACATCACCTGTTCTCTCTACACACATCACCTGTTCTCTCTACACACATCACCTGTTCTCTCTGCTTACATCACCTGTTCTCTCTGCCCACATCACCTGTTCTCTCTGCCCACATCACCTGTTCTCTCTGCCCACATCACCTGTTCTCTCTGCACACATCACCTGTTCTCTCTGCCCACATCACCTGTTCTCTCTGCACACATCACCTGTTCTCTCTGCACACATCACCTGTTCTCTGCCCACATCACCTGTTCTCTGCCCACATCACCTGTTCTCTCTGCCCACATCACCTGTTCTCTCTGCTTACATCACCTGTTCTCTCTGCACACATCACCTGTTCTCTCTGCCCACATCACCTGTTCTCTCTACACATCACCTGTTCTCTCTGCCCACATCACCTGTTCTCTCTGCCCACATCACCTGTTCTCTCTGCCCACATCACCTGTTCTCTGCCCACATCACCTGTTCTCTCTGCCCACATCACCTGTTCTCTCTGCACATCACCTGTTCTCTCTGCTTACATCACCTGTTCTCTCTGCCCACACACATCACCTGTTCTCTCTGCACACATCACCTGTTCTCTCTGCCCACATCACCTGTTCTCTCTGCCCACATCACCTGTTCTCTCTACACACATCACCTGTTCTCTGCCCACATCACCTGTTCTCTACACACATCACCTGTTCTCTCTGCACACATCACCTGTTCTCTCTGCCCACATCACCTGTTCTCTCTGCCCACATCACCTGTTCTCTCTGCTACACACATCACCTGTTCTCTCTGCACACATCACCTGTTCTCTGCTTACATCACCTGTTCTCTCTGCACACATCACCTGTTCTCTCTGCCCACATCACCTGTTCTCTGCTTACATCACCTGTTCTCTGCCCACATCACCTGTTCTCTCTGCCCACATCACCTGTTCTCTCTGCCCACATCACCTGTTCTCTCTGCCCACATCACCTGTTCTCTCTGCTTACATCACCTGTTCTCTCTGCCCACATCACCTGTTCTCTCTGCCCACATCACCTGTTCTCTCTGCTTACATCACCTGTTCTCTCTGCTTACATCACCTGTTCTCTCTGCCCACATCACCTGTTCTCTCTGCTTACATCACCTGTTCTCTCTGCCCACATCACCTGTTCTCTCTGCCCACATCACCTGTTCTCTCTGCACACATCACCTGTTCTCTCTGCACACATCACCTGTTCTCTCTGCACACATCACCTGTTCTCTCTGCCCACATCACCTGTTCTCTCTGCTTACATCACCTGTTCTCTCTGCACACATCACCTGTTCTCTGCACACATCACCTGTTCTCTCTACACACATCACCTGTTCTCTCTGCTTACATCACCTGTTCTCTCTACACACATCACCTGTTCTCTCTGCTTACATCACCTGTTCTCTCTGCTTACATCACCTGTTCTCTCTGCCCACATCACCTGTTCTCTCTAGACACATCACCTGTTCTCTGCACACATCGCCTGTTCTCTCTGCTTACATCACCTGTTCTCTCTGCCCACATCACCTGTTCTCTCTGCCCACATCACCTGTTCTCTCTGCTTACATCACCTGTTCTCTCTGCTTACATCACCTGTTCTCTCTGCCCACATCACCTGTTCTCTCTGCTTACATCACCTGTTCTCTCTGCCCACATCACCTGTTCTCTCTGCCCACATCACCTGTTCTCTCTGCACACATCACCTGTTCTCTCTGCACACATCACCTGTTCTCTCTACACACATCACCTGTTCTCTCTGCCCATCACCTGTTCTGCTTACATCACCTGTTCTTACATCACCTGTTCTCTGCCCACATCTGCCCACACATCACCTGTTCTCTCTGCCCACATCACCTGTTCTCTCTGCCCACATCACCTGTTCTCTCTGCCCACATCACCTGTTCTCTCTGCCCACATCACCTGTTCTCTGCACACATCACCTGTTCTCTCTGCCCACATCACCTGTTCTCTCTGCCCACATCACCTGTTCTCTCTACACACATCACCTGTTCTCTCTGCCCACATCACCTGTTCTCTCTACACACATCACCTGTTCTCTCTGCCCACATCACCTGTTCTCTCTGCCCACATCACCTGTTCTCTCTGCACACATCACCTGTTCTCTCTGCCCACATCACCTGTTCTCTCTGCTTACATCACCTGTTCTCTCTGCTTACATCACCTGTTCTCTCTGCCCACATCACCTGTTCTCTCTGCTTACATCACCTGTTCTCTCTGCTTACATCACCTGTTCTCTCTGCTTACATCACCTGTTCTCTCTGCCCACATCACCTGTTCTCTCTGCTTACATCACCTGTTCTCTCTGCTTACATCACCTGTTCTCTCTGCCCACATCACCTGTTCTCTGCTTACATCACCTGTTCTCTCTTACACACATCACCTGTTCTCTCTGCCCACATCACCTGTTCTCTGCTTACATCACCTGTTCTCTCTGCTTACATCACCTGTTCTCTCTGCTTACATCACCTGTTCTCTCTGCCCACATCACCTGTTCTCTCTGCTTACATCACCTGTTCTCTCTGCTTACATCACCTGTTCTCTCTGCCCACATCACCTGTTCTCTGCTTACATCACCTGTTCTCTCTGCTTCACCTGTTCTCTGCACATCACCTGTTCTCTCTGCCCACATCACCTGTTCTCTCTGCCCACATCACCTGTTCTCTCTCACCTGTACACATCACCTGTTCTCTCTGCCCACATCACCTGTTCTCTCTGCCCACATCACCTGTTCTCTCTGCCACACATCACCTGTTCTCTCTCTGCCCACATCACCTGTTCTCTCTGCTTACATCACCTGTTCTCTGCTTACATCACCTGTTCTCTCTGCCCACATCACCTGTTCTCTGCCCACATCACCTGTTCTCTCTGCTTACATCACCTGTTCTCTCTGCACACATCACCTGTTCTCTCTGCCCACATCACCTGTTCTCTCTGCTCTCACACATCACCTGTTCTCTCTGCCCACATCACCTGTTCTCTGCCCACATCACCTGTTCTCTCTGCACACATCACCTGTTCTCTCTGCCCACATCACCTGTTCTCTCTGCACACATCACCTGTTCTCTCTGCCCACATCACCTGTTCTCTCTGCACACATCACCTGTTCTCTGCTTACATCACCTGTTCTCTCTGCCCACATCACCTGTTCTCTCTGCTTACATCACCTGTTCTCTCTGCACACATCACCTGTTCTCTCTACACACATCACCTGTTCTCTCTGCCCACATCACCTGTTCTCTCTGCCCACATCACCTGTTCTCTCTGCCCACATCTGCTTACATCACCTGTTCTCTCTGCACACATCACCTGTTCTCTCTGCATCACATCACCTGTTCTCTCTGCTTACATCACCTGTTCTCTCTGCTTACATCACCTGTTCTCTCTGCCCACACACCTCACACCTGTTCTCTCTGCCCACATCACCTGTTCTCTCTGCCCACATCACCACCTGTTCTCTCTGCCCACATCACCTGTTCTCTCTGCACACATCACCTGTTCTCTCTGCACACATCACCTGTTCTCTGCCCACATCACCTGTTCTCTCTGCCCACATCACCTGTTCTCTCTGCACACATCACCTGTTCTCTCTGCTTACATCACCTGTTCTCTGCCCACATCACCTGTTCTCTGCTTACATCACCTGTTCTCTCTGCACACATCACCTGTTCTCTCTGCACACATCACCTGTTCTCTCTGCACACATCACCTGTTCTCTGCCCATCACCTGTTCTCTCTGCCCACATCACCTGTTCTCTCACCTGCTCTGCCCACATCACCTGTTCTCTCTGCACACATCACCTGTTCTCTACACACATCACCTGTTCTCTGCACACATCACCTGTTCTCTCTCTGCCCACATCACCTGTTCTCTCTGCCCACATCACCTGTTCTCTCTGCTTACATCACCTGTTCTCTCTGCTTACATCACCTGTTCTCTCTGCCATCACCTGTTCTCTCTGCCCACATCACCTGTTCTCTCTGCCCACATCACCTGTTCTCTCTGCCCACATCACCTGTTCTCTCTCTGCTTACATCACCTGTTCTCTGCTTACATCACCTGTTCTCTCTGCTTACATCACCTGTTCTCTCTGCCCACATCACCTGTTCTCTCTGCCCACATCACCTGTTCTCATCTGCCCACATCACCTGTTCTCTGCTGCATCACATCACCTGTTCTCACCTGCCCACATCACCTGTTCTCTCTGCACACATCACCTGTTCTCTCTGCACACATCACCTGTTCTCTCTGCACATCACCTGTTCTCTCTGCACATCACCTGTTCTCTCTGCCCACATCACCTGTTCTCTCTGCCCACATCACCTGTTCTCTCTGCCCACATCACCTGTTCTCTCTGCCCATCACCTGTTCTCTCTGCACACATCACCTGTTCTCTCTACACACATCACCTGTTCTCTCTGCCCACATCACCTGTTCTCTCTGCCCACATCACCTGTTCTCTCTGCCCACATCACCTGTTCTCTCTGCCCACATCACCTGTTCTCTCTGCACACATCACCTGTTCTCTGCTTACACATCACCTGTTCTCTCTGCCCACATCACCTGTTCTCTCTGCCCATCACCTGTTCTCTCTGCCCACATCACCTGTTCTCTCTGCCCACATCACCTGTTCTCTCTGCTTACATCACCTGTTCCTGTTCTGTTCTCTGCTTACATCACCTGTTCTCTCACCTGCTTACATCACCTGTTCTCTCTGCACACATCACCTGTTCTCTCTGCTTACATCACCTGTTCTCTCTACACACATCACCTGTTCTCTCTGCACACATCACCTGTTCTCTCTGCTTACATCACCTGTTCTCTCTGCTCACATCACCTGTTCTCTCTACACACATCACCTGTTCTCTCTGCACACATCACCTGTTCTCTCTGCTTACATCACCTGTTCTCTCTGCTTACATCACCTGTTCTCTCTGCCCACATCACCTGTTCTCTCTGCCCACATCACCTGTTCTCTCTGCTTACATCACCTGTTCTCTCTGCACACATCACCTGTTCTCTCTGCCCACATCACCTGTTCTCTCTGCACATCACCTGTTCTCTCTGCCCACATCACCTGTTCTCTCTGCCCACATCACCTGTTCTCTCTGCTTACATCACCTGTTCTCTCTGCTTACATCACCTGTTCTCTCTGCTTACATCACCTGTTCTCTCTGCTTACATCACCTGTTCTCTCTGCTTACATCACCTGTTCTCTCTACACACATCACCTGTTCTCTCTACACACATCACCTGTTCTCTCTGCCCACATCACCTGTTCTCTCTGCCCACATCACCTGTTCTCTACTACTCTCTGCCCACATCACCTGTTCTCTGCTGCACACATCACCTGTTCTCTCTGCCCACATCACCTGTTCTCTCTGCCCACATCACCTGTTCTCTGCTTACATCACCTGTTCTCCTCTGCCCACATCACCTGTTCTCTCTGCACACATCACCTGTTCTCTCTGCTTACACATCACCTGTTCTCTCTGCTCTCTCTGCACACATCACCTGTTCTCTCTGCTTACATCACCTGTTCTCTCTGCACACATCACCTGTTCTCTCTGCTTACATCACCTGTTCTCTCTGCTTACATCACCTGTTCTCTCTGCTTACATCACCTGTTCTCTCTGCTTACATCACCTGTTCTCTCTGCACACATCACCTGTTCTCTCTGCACACATCACCTGTTCTCTCTGCACACATCACCTGTTCTCTCTGCCCACATCACCTGTTCTCTCTGCACACATCACCTGTTCTCTCTACACACATCACCTGTTCTCTCTGCACACATCACCTGTTCTCTCTGCACACATCACCTGTTCTCTCTGCCCACATCACCTGTTCTCTCTGCCCACATCACCTGTTCTCTCTGCCCACATCACCTGTTCTCTCTGCACACATCACCTGTTCTCTCTGCCCACATCACCTGTTCTCTCTGCCCACATCACCTGTTCTCTCTGCCCACATCACCTGTTCTCTCTGCCCACATCACCTGTTCTCTCTGCCCACATCACCTGTTCTCTCTGCCCACATCACCTGTTCTCTCTGCCCACATCACCTGTTCTCTCTGCCCACATCACCTGTTCTCTCTGCCCACATCACCTGTTCTCACCTGTTCTCTGCCCACATCACCTGTTCTCTGCACATCACCTGTTCTCTCTGCCCACATCACCTGTTCTCTGCCCACATCACCTGTTCTCTGCCCACATCACCTGTTCTCTCTGCCCACATCACCTGTTCTCTCTGCCCACATCACCTGTTCTCTGCTGCACATCACCTCACCTGTTCTGTTCTCTGCCCACATCACCTGTTCTCTCTGCCCATCACCTGTTCTCTGCTTACACACATCACCTGTTCTCTCTACACACATCACCTGTTCTCTCTGCTTACATCACCTGTTCTCTCTGCTTACATCACCTGTTCTCTCTGCCCACATCACCTGTTCTCTCTGCACACATCACCTGTTCTCTCTGCCCACATCACCTGTTCTCTCTAGACACATCACCTGTTCTCTCTACACACATCACCTGTTCTCTCTACCCACATCACCTGTTCTCTCTACACACATCACCTGTTCTCTCTGCCCACATCACCTGTTCTCTCTGCCCACATCACCTGTTCTCTCTACACACATCACCTGTTCTCTCTAGACACATCACCTGTTCTCTCTGCCCACATCACCTGTTCTCTCTGCCCACATCACCTGTTCTCTCTAGACACATCACCTGTTCTCTCTAGACACATCACCTGTTCTCTCTAGACACATCACCTGTTCTCTCTAGACACATCACCTGTTCTCTCTACACACTAGACACATCACTTGTTCTCACTGCACACATCACCTGTTCTCTCTGCCCACATCACCTGTTCTCTCTACACACATCACCTGTTCTCTCTGCCCACATCACCTGTTCTCTCTGCCCACATCACCTGTTCTCTCTGCCCACATCACCTGTTCTCTCTGCCCACATCACCTGTTCTCTCTGCCCACATCACCTGTTCTCTCTGCCCACATCACCTGTTCTCTGCTGCCCACATCACCTGTTCTCTCTGCCCACATCACCTGTTCTCTACACACATCACCTGTTCTCTCTGCCCACATCACCTGTTCTCTCTGCCCACATCACCTGTTCTCTCTGCCCACATCACCTGTTCTCTCTGCCCACATCACCTGTTCTCTCTGCCCACATCACCTGTTCTCTCTGCCCACATCACCTGTTCTCTCTGCCCACATCACCTGTTCTCTCTGCCCACATCACCTGTTCTCTCTACACACATCACCTGTTCTCTCTGCCCACATCACCTGTTCTCTCTACACACATCACCTGTTCTCTCTACACACATCACCTGTTCTCTCTGCCCACATCACCTGTTCTCTCTGCACACATCACCTGTTCTCTCTGCCCACATCACCTGTTCTCTCTACACACATCACCTGTTCTCTCTACACACATCACCTGTTCTCTCTGCTTACATCACCTGTTCTCTCTACACACATCACCTGTTCTCTCTACACACATCACCTGTTCTCTCTGCCCACATCACCTGTTCTCTCTACACACATCACCTGTTCTCTCTGCTTACATCACCTGTTCTCTCTACACACATCACCTGTTCTCTCTACACACATCACCTGTTCTCTCTGCCCACATCACCTGTTCTCTCTACACACATCACCTGTTCTCTCTACACACATCACCTGTTCTCTCTACACACATCACCTGTTCTCTCTGCCCACATCACCTGTTCTCTCTGCCCACATCACCTGTTCTCTCTGCCCACATCACCTGTTCTCTCTGCACACATCACCTGTTCTCTCTGCCCACATCACCTGTTCTCTCTGCCCACATCACCTGTTCTCTCTGCCCACATCACCTGTTCTCTCTGCTTACATCACCTGTTCTCTCTGCCCACATCACCTGTTCTCTCTACACACATCACCTGTTCTCTCTGCACACATCACCTGTTCTCTCTGCACACATCACCTGTTCTCTCTGCCCACATCACCTGTTCTCTCTGCCCACATCACCTGTTCTCTCTGCCCACATCACCTGTTCTCTCTGCCCACATCACCTGTTCTCTCTGCCCACATCACCTGTTCTCTCTGCCCACATCACCTGTTCTCTCTGCCCACATCACCTGTTCTCTCTACACACATCACCTGTTCTCTCTGCCCACATCACCTGTTCTCTCTGCCCACATCACCTGTTCTCTCTGCACACATCACCTGTTCTCTCTACACACATCACCTGTTCTCTCTACACACATCACCTGTTCTCTCTGCCCACATCACCTGTTCTCTCTGCTTACATCACCTGTTCTCTCTACCCACATCACCTGTTCTCTCTACACACATCACCTGTTCTCTCTGCCCACATCACCTGTTCTCTCTGCACACATCACCTGTTCTCTCTGCCCACATCACCTGTTCTCTCTACACACATCACCTGTTCTCTCTGCCCACATCACCTGTTCTCTCTGCCCACATCACCTGTTCTCTCTGCTTACATCACCTGTTCTCTCTGCTTACATCACCTGTTCTCTCTGCCCACATCACCTGTTCTCTCTACCCACATCACCTGTTCTCTCTGCCCACATCACCTGTTCTCTCTGCCCACATCACCTGTTCTCTCTGCTTACATCACCTGTTCTCTCTGCCCACATCACCTGTTCTCTCTGCTTACATCACCTGTTCTCTCTGCTTACATCACCTGTTCTCTCTGCCCACATCACCTGTTCTCTCTACACACATCACCTGTTCTCTCTACACACATCACCTGTTCTCTCTGCTTACATCACCTGTTCTCTCTGCTTACATCACCTGTTCTCTCTGCCCACATCACCTGTTCTCTCTGCACACATCACCTGTTCTCTCTGCCCACATCACCTGTTCTCTCTAGACACATCACCTGTTCTCTCTACACACATCACCTGTTCTCTCTACCCACATCACCTGTTCTCTCTACACACATCACCTGTTCTCTCTGCCCACATCACCTGTTCTCTCTGCCCACATCACCTGTTCTCTCTACACACATCACCTGTTCTCTCTAGACACATCACCTGTTCTCTCTGCCCACATCACCTGTTCTCTCTGCCCACATCACCTGTTCTCTCTAGACACATCACCTGTTCTCTCTAGACACATCACCTGTTCTCTCTAGACACATCACCTGTTCTCTCTAGACACATCACCTGTTCTCTCTACACACTAGACACATCACTTGTTCTCACTGCACACATCACCTGTTCTCTCTACACACATCACCTGTTCTCTCTGCCCACATCACCTGTTCTCTCTGCCCACATCACCTGTTCTCTCTGCCCACATCACCTGTTCTCTCTGCCCACATCACCTGTTCTCTCTGCCCACATCACCTGTTCTCTCTGCCCACATCACCTGTTCTCTCTGCCCACATCACCTGTTCTCTCTGCCCACATCACCTGTTCTCTCTGCCCACATCACCTGTTCTCTCTACACACATCACCTGTTCTCTCTGCTTACATCACCTGTTCTCTCTACACACATCACCTGTTCTCTCTACACACATCACCTGTTCTCTCTGCCCACATCACCTGTTCTCTCTACACACATCACCTGTTCTCTCTGCTTACATCACCTGTTCTCTCTACACACATCACCTGTTCTCTCTACACACATCACCTGTTCTCTCTGCCCACATCACCTGTTCTCTCTACACACATCACCTGTTCTCTCTACACACATCACCTGTTCTCTCTGCCCACATCATCTGTTCTCTCTACACACATCACCTGTTCTCTCTACACACATCACCTGTTCTCTCTACACACATCACCTGTTCTCTCTGCCCACATCACCTGTTCTCTCTACACACATCACCTGTTCTCTCTGCCCACATCACCTGTTCTCTCTGCCCACATCACCTGTTCTCTCTGCCCACATCACCTGTTCTCTCTGCCCACATCACCTGTTCTCT
Source organism: Oncorhynchus keta (assembly GCF_023373465.1). Lineage (NCBI taxonomy): Eukaryota > Metazoa > Chordata > Actinopteri > Salmoniformes > Salmonidae > Oncorhynchus > Oncorhynchus keta. Next base: position 259,813 of record NW_026279243.1, on the reverse strand, counting down.
CTACACACATCACCTGTTCTCTCTGCACACATCACCTGTTCTCTCTACACACATCACCTGTTCTCTCTACACACATCACCTGTTCTCTCTGCACACATCACCTGTTCTCTCTGCACACATCACCTGTTCTCTCTACACACATCACCTGTTCTCTCTACACACATCACCTGTTCTCTCTGCACACATCACCTGTTCTCTCTGCACACATCACCTGTTCTCTCTGCACACATCACCTGTTCTCTCTACACACATCACCTGTTCTCTCTACACACATCACCTGTTCTCTCTGCACACATCACCTGTTCTCTCTACACACATCACCTGTTCTCTCTGCACACATCACCTGTTCTCTCTGCACACATCACCTGTTCTCTCTACACACATCACCTGTTCTCTCTGCACACATCACCTGTTCTCTCTGCACACATCACCTGTTCTCTCTGCCCACATCACCTGTTCTCTCTACACACATCACCTGTTCTCTCTGCCCACATCACCTGTTCTCTCTACACACATCACCTGTTCTCTCTGCACACATCACCTGTTCTCTCTGCACACATCACCTGTTCTCTCTGCACACATCACCTGTTCTCTCTACACACATCACCTGTTCTCTCTACACACATCACCTGTTCTCTCTGCACACATCACCTGTTCTCTCTACACACATCACCTGTTCTCTCTACACACATCACCTGTTCTCTCTGCACACATCACCTGTTCTCTCTACACACATCACCTGTTCTCTCTACACACATCACCTGTTCTCTCTACACACATCACCTGTTCTCTCTGCACACATCACCTGTTCTCTCTGCCCACATCACCTGTTCTCTCTGCACACATCACCTGTTCTCTCTGCTTACATCACCTGTTCTCTCTGCACACATCACCTGTTCTCTCTACACACATCACCTGTTCTCTCTGCTTACATCACCTGTTCTCTCTGCTTACATCACCTGTTCTCTCTACACACATCACCTGTTCTCTCTGCACACATCACCTGTTCTCTCTACACACATCACCTGTTCTCTCTGCACACATCACCTGTTCTCTCTACACACATCACCTGTTCTCTCTGCTTACATCACCTGTTCTCTCTGCTTACATCACCTGTTCTCTCTACACACATCACCTGTTCTCTCTGCACACATCACCTGTTCTCTCTACACACATCACCTGTTCTCTCTGCACACATCACCTGTTCTCTCTACACACATCACCTGTTCTCTCTGCACACATCACCTGTTCTCTCTGCACACATCACCTGTTCTCTCTACACACATCACCTGTTCTCTCTACACACATCACCTGTTCTCTCTGCACACATCACCTGTTCTCTCTACACACATCACCTGTTCTCTCTGCTTACATCACCTGTTCTCTCTGCTTACATCACCTGTTCTCTCTGCTTACATCACCTGTTCTCTCTACACACATCACCTGTTCTCTCTGCACACATCACCTGTTCTCTCTACACACATCACCTGTTCTCTCTGCACACATCACCTGTTCTCTCTACACACATCACCTGTTCTCTCTGCCCACATCACCTGTTCTCTCTGCACACATCACCTGTTCTCTCTGCACACATCACCTGTTCTCTCTACACACATCACCTGTTCTCTCTGCTTACATCACCTGTTCTCTCTGCTTACATCACCTGTTCTCTCTACACACATCACCTGTTCTCTCTGCACACATCACCTGTTCTCTCTACACACATCACCTGTTCTCTCTGCACACATCACCTGTTCTCTCTACACACATCACCTGTTCTCTCTGCCCACATCACCTGTTCTCTCTGCACACATCACCTGTTCTCTCTACACACATCACCTGTTCTCTCTGCACACATCACCTGTTCTCTCTGCACACCTCACCTGTTCTCTCTACACACATCACCTGTTCTCTCTGCTTACATCACCTGTTCTCTCTACACACATCACCTGTTCTCTCTGCACACATCACCTGTTCTCTCTACACACATCACCTGTTCTCTCTGCTTACATCACCTGTTCTCTCTGCTTACATCACCTGTTCTCTCTACACACATCACCTGTTCTCTCTACACACATCACCTGTTCTCTCTACACACATCACCTGTTCTCTCTACACACATCACCTGTTCTCTCTGCCCACATCACCTGTTCTCTCTACACACATCACCTGTTCTCTCTGCCCACATCACCTGTTCTCTCTGCCCACATCACCTGTTCTCTCTGCCCACATCACCTGTTCTCTCTGCCCACATCACCTGTTCTCTCTGCCCACATCACCTGTTCTCTCTACACACATCACCTGTTCTCTCTACACACTAGACACATGACCTGAAACAGTTAGCTGAACTACTGTCCTCTGTCTACATCACACTTCAGTTCCTCAATTCCGCAGCCTAAGCCCTTCTGACATGTTCAATCTCTTAACCTTTACTTCTCTGGTTTTGGTTTGGGATGGGTTGTGGTAATGGGTTGGCCAAATTTATCAGGAGTCACTTTTATTCTCAGTTCATCTCCAAATCTCAGTTGCTCCGTAGTATCTATTTAGTGTAGTGCTGTGGTAGCGTACTAGAGATATACCAGTGTTTTACTGTAGACTGCTCTCTCTCTTCCGTGCTATCTTCCCTTCTGTCTCTCCTGTGACCCCCACCCCTCCATGAGACTGGTTCTAGCTAGTGGTCACTGACAACATCAAAAAACCTAGTGGCCACTAGGCAGACATACATTCCCCAGCAAGAAAAAACAAAATGTCGCTCAAACAGAAGAGGGAACTAACAGTCATTTACCAAAAAACAACAGGTGGAGTTTTAGGAGGGGTTCTGAAAGACAGTCATGGGGGAGTGCACTTAAAGTTGACTTGCAATAACAACTGGGACCTTAAAGACACCCACCATGAGTGCCCATTGAGAGGCAAACAAAAGAAAAACCCACTCCAAACTTAGACAGGAAGCAAACCAAAATGGTGGTGCAAAACTAAAGCAGCACAGATCAGACAAAGCAATGCTTTCTAGAAATAAAATAGGGAGCACCAACTGAAGTTGTTAACCCTCCACATCTCTCAAGACAACTGGAGCACTGGGTCAACTGAAGGTGTTCACCCTCCACATCTCTCAAGACAACTGGAGCACTGGGTCAACTGAAGGTGTTCACCCTCCACATCTCTCAAGACAACTGGAGCACTGGGCCAACTGAAGGTGTTAACCCTCCACATCTCTCAAGACAACTGGAGCACTGGGCCAACTGAAGGTGTTAACCCTCCACATCTCTCAAGACAACTGGAGCACTGGGTCAACTGGAGGTGTTAACCCTCCACATCTCTCAAGACAACTGGAGCACTGGGCCAGGCACAGGTGAAACACTAACGAGATGGCAACCAGCAAAGGTGTAACACATTGACTCGTGACACCACTCGGTGCGCCCTATGTGCTAACGAGCCCTATGTGCTAACGAGCCCTATGTGCTAACGAGCCCTATGTGCTAACGAGCCCTATGTGCTAATGTCCAAATTCAAAACATAAATACAAAAACCAAAACCTATAATACAGACCTACAGCTTTGTAGTAAGGATGATACTTTTGGTCATGTAGTGTATGTGGACACCTGCTGGTCAAACATCTCATTCCAAAGTCATGAGCATTAATATGGAGCTGGTCCCCCCTTTGCTGCTAAACTCAGCAAAATAATAAATGTCCTCTCACTGTCAACTGTGTTTATTTTCAGCAAACTTGACATGTGTAAATATTTCTATGAACATAACAAGATTCAACAACTGAGACATAAACTGAACAAGTTCCACAGACATGTGACTAACAGGAATGGAAAAATATTTCCCTGAACAAAGGGTGCCAAATCAAAAGTAACAGTCAGTATCTGGTGTGGCCACCAGCTGCATTAAGTACTGCAGTGCATCTCCTCCTTATGGACTGCACTAGATTTGCCAGTTCTTGCTGTGAGATGTTACCCCACTCTTCCACCAAGGCACCTGCAGGTTCCCGGACATTTCTGGGGGGAATGGCCCAACCTCTCACCCTCTGATCCAACAGTTCCCAGAAGTCCTCAATGGGATTGAGATCCGGGCTCTTTGCTGGCCATGGCAGAATACTGACATTCCTGTCTTGCATGAAATCACACACAGAACGAGCAGTATGGCTGATGGCATTGTCATGCTGGAGGGTAATGTCAGGATGAGCCTACAGGAAGGGTACCACATGAGGGAGGAGGATGTCTGCCCTGTAACGAACAGCTTTGAGATTGCCTGCAATGACAACAAGCTCAGTCCGATGATGATGCTGTGACACACCGCCCAGACCATAACGGACCCTCCATCTCCAAATTGATCCCACTCCAGAGTACAGGCCTCGGTGTAACGCTCATTCCTTCGACGATACCGACTTGTCAGTGAATAGCACTTTTTGCCAGTCCTGTCTGGTCCAGCGACGGTGGGTTTGTGCCCATAGGTGACGTTGTTGCCGGTGATGTCTGGTGAGGACCTGCCTTACATACAACAGGCCTACAAGCCCTCAGTACAGCCTCTCTCAGCCTATTGGGGACAGTCTGAGCACTGATGGAGAGATTGTGCATTCCTGGTGTTACTCGGGCAGTTGTTGTTGCCAACCTGTACCTGTCCCGTAGGTGTGATGTTCGGATGTACCAATCCTGTGCAGGTGTTGTTACACGTGGTCTGCCACTGCGAGGACGATCAGCTGTCCATCCTGTCTTCCTTGCCTACCGTCTGTAAGCTGTTAGTGTCTTAGGACACTTCCGGCGAGAAGAACTACTGAATAGTTTGAATGATTTGATTTTGATTTGAACGACCGTTCCACAGGTGCATGTTCATTAGTTATTTATGGTTCATTGGAAAAAAAATGGAAATAGTGTTTAAACAATTTACAATGAAGAGCTGTGAAGTTATTTGGATTTTTATGAATTATCTTAGAAAGACCAGGTCCTGAAATAGGGACATTTCTGTTTTTGCTGAGTTTATAACAGCCTCCACTCTTCTGGGAAGGCTTTCCACTAGATGTTGGAACATTGCTGCTATAACAGCCTCCACTCTTCTGGGAAAGCTTTCCAATAGATGTTGGAACATTGCTGCTATAACAGCCTCCACTCTTCTGGGAAGGCTTTCCACTAGATGTTGGAACATTGCTGCTATAACAGCCTCCACTCTTCTGGGAAGGCTTTCCACTAGATGTAGGAACATTGCTGCTATAACAGCCTCCACTCTTCTGGGAAGGCTTTCCACTAGATGTAGGAACATTGCTGCTATAACAGCCTCCACTCTTCTGGGAAGGCTTTCCACTAGATGTAGGAACATTGCTGCTATAACAGCCTCCACTCTTCTGGGAAGGCTTTCCACTAGATGTAGGAACATTGCTGCTATAACAGCCTCCACTCTTCTGGGAAGGCTTTCCACTAGATGTTGGAACATTGCTGCTATAACAGTCTCCACTCTTCTGGGAAGGCTTTCCACTAGATGTTGGAACATTGCTGCTATAACAGTCTCCACTCTTCTGGGAAGGCTTTCCACTAGATGTTGGAACATTGCTGCTATAACAGTCTCCACTCTTCTGGGAAGGCTTTCCACTAGATGTAGGAACATTGCTGCTATAACAGCCTCCACTCTTCTGGGAAGGCTTTCCACTAGATGTTGGAACATTGCTGCTATAACAGTCTCCACTCTTCTGGGAAGGCTTTCCACTAGATGTTGGAACATTGCTGCTATAACAGTCTCCACTCTTCTGGGAAGGCTTTCCACTAGATGTTGGAACATTGCTGCTATAACAGTCTCCACTCTTCTGGGAAAGCTTTCCAATAGATGTTGGAACATTGCTGCTATAACAGCCTCCACTCTTCTGGGGCAGCTCTAGCAGGGCAGAAATGTGATGAACTGACTTGTTGGAAAGGTGGCATCCTATGACGGTGCCACGTTGAAATTCACTGAGCTCTTCAGAAAGGCCATTCTACTGCAAATGTTTGTCTATGGAGATTGCATGGCTGTGTGCTCGATTTTATACATTTGTCAGCAAAGGGTGTGGCTGAAATAGTCAACTCCACAAATTTTAAGGGGTGTCCACGTACTTTTGTATATGTAGTGTAGATTAACCAGTAAGGAACCCTATAGCAGCCTGTACTTGTATGCTAGGTGTGTTGATTGGTTGTCCTGCTGTAAGTCAGATAGTTCCTGTATGCCAGGTATGTTGGTTGGTTGTCTAACCTATTGCCTGTCCTGTCCTGTCAGGTAAGCGTGAGCGCCGCAGCAGCAGTGCAGGATCACTAGACAGCAATACTGAAGTAAGTAGGGAGACATTAATCGCACTCTACTGCATGTCACTGGCTTCTCGCTGTATTTATGTATCGCTCTGTGATGATGCACTTTGAACACCCACACCCTGTTCCTGCTCCCTGTTCCCTGTTCCTGCACCCTGTTCCCTGTTCCTGCACCCTGTTCCCTGTTCCCTGTTCCTGCTCCCTGTTCCCTGTTCCCTGTTCCTGCACCCTGTTCCCTGTTCCTGTTCCCTGTTCCCTGTTCCTGCACCCTGTTCCCTGTTCCTGTTCCTGCACCCTGTTCCCTGTTCCTGCACCCTGTTCCCTGTTCCTGCACCCTGTTCCCTGTTCCCTGTTCCTGCTCCCTGTTCCCTGTTCCCTGTTCCTGCACCCTGTTCCCTGTTCCTGTTCCCTGTTCCCTGTTCCTGCACCCTGTTCCCTGTTCCTGCTCCCTGCTCCCTGTTCCCTGTTCCTGCACCCTGTTCCCTGTTCCTGCACCCTGTTCCCTGTTCCTGCACCCTGTTCCCTGTTCCTGCACCCTGTTCTCTGTTCCTGCACCCTGTTCCCTGTTCCTGTTCCATGTTCCCTGATCCTGTTCCCTGTTCCTGCACCCTGTTCCCTGTTCCTGCACCCTGTTCCCTGTTCCTGCACCCTGTTCCTGCACCCTGTTCTCTGTTCCTGCACCCTGTTCTCTGTTCCTGCACCCTGTTCCCCTGTTCCTGTTCACCCTGTTCCCTGTTCCTGCACTGTTCCTGTTCCTGCACCCTGTTCCTGTTCCTGCACCCACCCTGTTCCCTGTTCCTGCACCCTGTTCCTGTTCCTGCACCCTGTTCCCTGTTCCTGCACCCTGTTCCCTGTTCCTGCACCCTGTTCCCTGTTCCTGCACCCCCTGTTCCTGTTCCTGTGTTCCTGTTCCTGCTGTTCCCTGTTCCTGCACCCTGTTCCCTGTTCCTGCACCCTGTTCCCTGTTCCTGCACCCTGTTCCCTGTTCCTGCACCCTGTTCCTGTTGTTCCCTGTTCCTGTTCCTGCACCCTGTTCCTGTTCCTGCACCCTGTTCCCTGTTCCTGCACCCTGTTCCCTGTTCCTGCACCCTGTTCCTGTTCCTGCACCCTGTTCCTGTTCCTGCACCCTGTTCCTGTTCCTGCCTGTTCCTGCCTGTTCCCTGTTCCTGCACCCTGTTCCTGTTCCTGCACCCTGTTCCCTGTTCCTGCACCCTGTTCCCTGTTCCTGCACCCTGTTCCTGTTCCTGCACCCTGTTCCCCTGTTCCCTGCACCCTGTTCCCTGTTCCTGCACACCCTGTTCCTGTTCCTGTTCCCTCCTGCACCCTGTTCCCTGTTCCTGTTCCCTGTTCCTGCACCCTGTTCCCTGTTCCTGCACCCTGTTCCCTGTTCCTGCACCCTGTTCCCTGTTCCTGCACCCTGTTCCCTGTTCCTGCACCCTGTTCCCTGTTCCTGCACCCTGTTCCCTGTTCCTGCACCCTGTTCCCTGTTCCTGCACCCTGTTCCCTGTTCCTGCACCCTGTTCCCTGTTCCTGCACCCTGTTCCCTGTTCCTGCACCCTGTTCCCTGTTCCTGCACCCTGTTCCCTGTTCCTGCACCCTGTTCCTGCTCCCTGTTCCCTGTTCCCTGTTCCTGCACCCTGTTCCCTGTTCCCTGTTCCTGCACCCTGTTCCCTGTTCCTGCACCCTGTTCCCTGTTCCTGCACCCTGTTCCCTGCACCCTGTTCCCTGTTCCTGCACCCTGTTCCCTGTTCCTGCACCCTGTTCCTGTTCCTGCACCCTGTTCCCTGTTCCTGCACCCTGTTCCTGTTCCTGCACCCTGTTCCTGTTCCTGTTCCCCCTGTTCCTGCACCCTGTTCCCTGTTCCTGCACCCTGTTCCCTGTTCCTGCACCCTGTTCCCTGTTCCTGCACCCTGTTCCCTGTTCCTGCACCCTGTTCCCTGTTCCTGCTCCCTGTTCCCTGTTCCTGCACCCTGTTCCCTGTTCCTGCCCCTGTTCCTGTTCCTGCACCCTGTTCCCTGTTCCTGCACCCTGTTCCCTGTTCCTGCACCCTGTTCCCTGTTCCTGCACCCTGTTCCCTGTTCCTGCACCCTGTTCCCTGTTCCTGCACCCTGTTCCCTGTTCCTGCACCCTGTTCCTGTTCCTGCACCCTGTTCCCTGTTCCTGCACCCTGTTCCCTGTTCCTGCACCCTGTTCCCTGTTCCTGCACCCTGTTCCCTGTTCCTGCTCCCTGTTCCCTGTTCCTGCACCCTGTTCCCTGTTCCTGCACCCTGTTCCCTGTTCCTGCACCCTGTTCCCTGTTCCTGTTCCCTGTTCCTGCCCTGTTCCCCTGTTCCCTGTTCCCTGTTCCTGTTCCTGCTCCCTGTTCTCTGTTCCTGCACCCTGTTCCCTGTTCCTGCACCCTGTTCCCTGTTCCTGCACCCTGTTCCCTGTTCCTGCTCCCTGTTCCCTGTTCCTGCACCCTGTTCCCTGTTCCTGCACCCTGTTCCCTGTTCCTGCACCCTGTTCCCTGTTCCTGCACCCTGTTCCCTGTTCCTGCACCCTGTTCCCTGTTCCTGCACCCTGTTCCCTGTTGTTCCTGTTCCTGTTCCACCCTGTTCCCTGTTCCTGCACCCTGTTCCCTGTTCCTGCACCCTGTTCCCCTGTTCCTGCCCCTGTTCCCTGTTCCTGCACCCTGTTCCCTGTTCCTGCACCCTGTTCCTGTTCCTGCACCCTGTTCCCTGTTCCTGCACCCTGTTCCCTGTTCCTGCACCCCTGTTCCTGTTCCTGCACCCTGTTCCCTGTTCCTGCACCCTGTTCCTGTTCCTGCACCCTGTTCCTGTTCCTGCACCCTGTTCCTGTTCCTGCACCCTGTTCCCTGTTCCTGCACCCTGTTCCCTGTTCCTGCACCCTGTTCCCTGTTCCCCCTGTTCCTGTTCCTGCACCCTGTTCCCTGTTCCTGCACCCTGTTCCCTGTTCCTGTTCCTGCACCCTGTTCCTGTTCCTGCACCCTGTTCCTGCCTGCCCCTGTTCCTGTTCCTGCACCCTTCCTGTTCCTGTTCCCTGTTCCCTGTTCCTGTTCACCCTGTTCCCTGTTCCTGCACCCTGTTCCTGTTCCTGTTCCTGTTCCTGCACCCTGTTCCCTGTTCCTGCACCCTGTTCCTGTTCCTGCACCCTGTTCCCTGTTCCTGTTGTTCCTGTTCCTGCACCCTGTTCCCTGTTCCTGCCCCTGTTCCCTGTTCCTGCCCCTGTTCCCTGTTCCTGCACCCTGTTCCTGTTCCTGCTTCCCTGTTCCCTGTTCCTGCTCCCTGTTCCCTGTTCCTGCACCCTGTTCCTGTTCCTGCTGTTCCTGTTCCTGCCCCTGTTCCCTGTTCCTGCACCCTGTTCCCTGTTCCTGCACCCTGTTCCCTGTTCCTGCACCCTGTTCCCTGTTCCCTGTCCTGTTCCCTGTTCCTGCACCCTGTTCCTGTTCCTGCACCCTGTTCCCTGTTCCTGCCCTGTTCCCTGTTCCTGCACCCTCCTGCCTGCACCCTGTTCCCTGTTCCTGTTCCTGTTCCTGTTCCCTGTTCCTGTTCCTGCACCCTGTTCCTGCACCCTGTTCCCTGCACCCTGTTCCCTGTTCCCTGTTCCTGCACCCTGTTCCCTGTTCCTGTTCCTGTTCCCTGTTCCTGCACCCTGTTCCTGTTCCTGCACCCTGTTCCCTGTTCCTGTCCCTGTTCCTGTTCCTGCACCCTGTTCCCTGTTCCTGCTCCCTGTTCCTGTTCCCCTGTTCCTGTTCCTGCACCTGTTCCCTGTTCCTGTTCCTGTTCCCTGTTCCTGCTCCCCCTGTTCCTGATCCTGTTCCCCTGTTCCCTGTTCCTGTTCCTGCCCCTGTTCCTGTTCCTGCACCCTGTTCCCCCTGTTCCTGCACCCTGTTCCCTGTTCCTGCACCCTGTTCCCCCTGTTCCTGCTCCCTGTTCCCCTGTTCCTGTTCCTCCCCTGTTCCCTGTTCCTGCACCCTGTTCCTGCTGTTCCCTGTTCCTCCCCTGTTCCTGCCTCCCCTGTTCCCTGTTCCTGCACCCCTGTTCCTGCCTGTCCTGTTCCTGCTGTTCCTGCTCCCCTGTTCCCTGTTCCTGCACCCTGTTCCCTGTTCCTGCACCCTGTTCCCTGTTCCTGCACCCTGTTCCCTGTTCCTGCACCCTGTTCCTGTTCCCTGTTCCTGTTCCTGTTCCCTGTTCCTGTTCACCCTGTTCCCTGTTCCTGTTCCCTTCCTGTTCCTGCACCCTGTTCCCTGTTCCTGCTCCCTGTTCCCTGTTCCTGCTCCTGTTCCCTGATCCTGTTCCCCCTGTTCCTGCTCCCTGTTCCCTGATCCTGTTGTTCCTGTTCCCTGTTCCCTGTTCCTGCACCCTGTTCCCTGTTCCTGTCCTGTTCCCCTGTTCCTGTTCCTGCCCTGTTCCCTGTTCCTGCTCCCTGTTCCCTGTTCCTGCACCCTCCTGCTTCCTGTTCCTGTTCCTGCACCCTGTTCCCCTGTTCCTGCACCCTGTTCCCTGATCCTGCTCCCTGTTCCCTGATCCTGCACCCTGTTCCCTGTTCCTGCACCCTGTTCCCTGTTCCTGCACCCCTGTTCCCTGTTCCTGCTCCCCTGTTCCTGCTGTTCCTGCCTGCCCTGTTCCCTGTTCCTGCTCCCTGTTCCCTGTTCCTGCACCCTGTTCCCTGTTCCTGCACCCTGTTCCCTGTTCCTGCTCCCTGTTCCCTGTTCCTGCTCCCTGTTCCCTGTTCCTGTTCCCTGTTCCTGCACCCTGTTCCCTGTTCCTGTTCACCCTGTTCCTGCACCCTGTTCCCTGTTCCTGCACCCTGTTCCCTGTTCCTGCTCCCTGTTCCCTGTTCCTGCACCCTGTTCCCTGTTCCCTGCTCCCTGTTCCCTGTTCCCTGTTCCCTGATCCTGCACCCTGTTCCCTGTTCCTGTTCTCTGTTCCTGCACCCTGTTCTCTGTTCCTGCTCCCTGATCCTGCACCCTGTTCCTGTACCCTGTTCCCTGTTCCTGCTCCCTGTTCCCTGATCCTGCACCCTGTTCCCTGTTCCTGCTCCCTGTTCTCTGTTCCTGCACCCTGTTCCCTGTTCCTTCACCCTGTTCCCTGTTCCTGCTCCCTGTTCCCTGTTCCTGCTCCCTGTTCCCTGTTCCCTGTTCCTGCACCCTGTTCCCTGTTCCTGCTCCCTGTTCCCTGTTCCTGCTCCCTGTTCCCTGTTCCCTGTTCCTGCACCCTGTTCCCTGATCCTGCACCCTGTTCCCTGTTCCTGCACCCTGTTCCCTGTTCCCTGTTCCCTGTTCCTGCACCCTGTTCCCTGTTCCCTGTTCCTGCACCCTGTTCCCTGTTCCTGCTCCCTGTTCCCTGATCCTGCACCCTGTTCCTGCTCCCTGTTCCCTGTTCCTGCTCCCTGTTCCCTGTTCCTGCTCCCTGTTCCCTGTTCCTGCACCCTGTTCCCTGTTCCTGCTCCCTGTTCCCTGTTCCTGCTCCCTGTTCCCTGTTCCTGCTCCCTGTTCCCTGTTCCTGCACCCTGTTCCCTGTTCCTGCTCCCTGTTCCCTGTTCCTGCACCCTGTTCCCTGATCCTGCTCCCTGTTCCCTGTTCCTGCACCCTGTTCCCTGTTCCTGCTCCCTGCTCCCTGTTCCCTGTTCCTGCACCCTGTTCCCTGTTCCTGCACCCTGTTCCCTGTTCCTGCTCCCTGTTCCTGCTCCCTGTTCCCTGTTCCTGTTCCCTGTTCCTGCACCCTGTTCCCTGTTCCTGCACCCTGTTCCCTGTTCCTGCACCCTGTTCCCTGTTCCTGCACCCTGTTCCCTGATCCTGCTCCCTGTTCCCTGTTCCTGCACCCTGTTCCCTGTTCCTGCTCCCTGATCCTGCACCCTGTTCCCTGTTCCCTGTTCCTGTTCTCTGTTCCTGCACCCTGTTCTCTGTTCCTGCTCCCTGATCCTGCACCCTGTTCCTGTACCCTGTTCCCTGTTCCTGCTCCCTGTTCCCTGATCCTGCACCCTGTTCCCTGTTCCTGCTCCCTGTTCTCTGTTCCTGCACCCTGTTCTGTTCCTGTTCCCTGTTCCCTGTTCCTGCTCCCTGTTCCTGCACCCTGTTCCCTGTTCCTGCACCCTGTTCCCTGATCCTGCACCCTGTTCCCTGTTCCTGCTCCCTGTTCTCTGTTCCTGCACCCTGTTCTCTGTTCCTGTTCCCTGTTCCCTGTTCCTGCTCCCTGTTCCTGCACCCTGCTCCCTGTTCCTGCACCCTGTTCCCTGTTCCCTGTTCCTGCACCCTGTTTTCTCTGCTTTCTATTTCTGTTCTATGTTCCTGTATCTTTTGTTTCTTACTTGTGCTGGTCTCAGTGGCTGGGCTCAACCTTTTCTTCACCCTGGTTGTCTTCAGGAGTGGAGGGGAGGATTGGGATACCACCTGCTGCATGCTTGGCCTGCTTGTTATTCTGTTTTATGTTCATTCTGCCAGCATGATGGACTAATACAGCTAATTACTATACTGCACAGTTACTCTGATCATTGATCTCTTGTTAGTCTGTTTCTGGTTGTTTAGTTTATTTTGTTGTCGTTTTCTTTCTGCTGTTTGTTCAACTGAGACAGTTGTGACACTGTGCACCAAGAAAACCTGTTCAACTGAGACAGTTGTGACACTGTGCACCAAGAAAACCTGTTCAACTGAGACAGTTGTGACACTGTGCACCAAGAAAACCTCTTCCTCTCCAACCCTCTATACTCTCCTCTACCTGAGCCTAACTCCTCTACTGAGCTACAGAGCAGCAACTCTACATTCTATAGGTCAGGACAGAGCAGCAATGATAGATCCTATTGGTCAGCAACAAGATGAGATTTCATGAGATGTCATTAATCTATTTTCAGCAATATGGCGATATCGTTGATCAATCCCAGATGTTTCATTTAAAGTAAAGTTCCATCGAGCACATCATGAAATGCATGCCTTAGATATCGACAGACATATCCCAGTTAAAACTGAGAGGCGGCATCCTGAGTGTGTAGCTGAATTTTATTTTACTGGCTCCTAATCACCTGTGCTATTTCCTTAGTTTTTTTGCATTGATAGTAACTCATTTTGTACATAATGTTGCTGTTACTGTCACGTTCTGACCTTAGTTCTTTTGTTATGTCTTTGTTTTAGTATGGTCAGGGTGTGAGTTGGGTGGGTTGTCTGTGTTTCGTTTTTCTATGATTTGCTATTTCTGTGTTTGGCCTGATATGGTTCTCAATCAGAGGCAGCTGTCTATCGTTGTCCCTGATTGAGAACCATATTTAGGGAGCCTGTTTTCCATTGTGTTTGGCCTGATATGGTTCTCAATCAGAGGCAGCTGTCTATCGTTGTCCCTGATTGAGAACCATATTTAGGGAACCTGTTTTCCATTGTGTTTGGCCTGGTATGGTTCTCAATCAGAGGCAGCTGTCTATCGTTGTCCCTGATTGAGAACCATATTTAGGGAGCCTGTTTTCCATTGTGTTTGGTGGGTGATTGTTTTCTGTTGTGTGTCTGCACCAGCCAGAACTGTTTTTGGTCGTTTCTCTTTGGTATTTTTTGTTATTTCCGTGTTAATTTTAATAACTATGGAAACACACCATGCTGCACCTTGGTCCTCACCTTCTTCCACCAACAACGGCCATTACAGCTACCGTATCTTATGACCGAAAATAGCTTCTGGACATCAGAACAGTGATTACTTACCTCGAACTGGACAAAGATTTTTGCTTTAACTTCTTCGAGATAGGGGGCGCTCTTTTAATTTTTGGATTTTTTAAATTTTTTGGAAAGTTAGAAACTAGGGCCTGTAGAACCTGCCTTGTTGATAGTGCTGTTACGGAGGTAGAAACTAGGGCCTGTAGGACCTGCCTTGTTGATAGTGCTGTTACGGAGGTAGAAACTAGGGCCTGTAGGACCTGCCTTGTTGATAGTGTTGTTAAGAAGGTAGAAACTAGGGCCTGTAGGACCTGCCTTGTTGATAGTGTTGTTAAGAAGGTAGAAACTAGGGCCTGTAGGACCTGCCTTGTTGATAGTGCTGTTACGGAGGTAGAAACTAGGGCCTGTAGGACCTGCCTGGTTGATAGTGCTGTTACGGAGGTAGAAACTAGGGCCTGTAGGACCTGCCTTGTTGATAGTGCTGTTAAGAAGGTAGAAACTAGGGCCTGTAGGACCTGCCTCGTTGATAGTGTTGTTAAGAAGGTAGAAACTAGGGCCTGTAGGACCTGCCTTGTTGATAGTGTTGTTAAGAAGGTAGAAACTAGGGCCTGTAGGACCTGCCTCGTTGATAGTGCTGTTAAGAAGGTAGAAACTAGGGCCGGTAGGACCTGCCTCGTTGATAGTGCTGTTAAGAAGGTAGAAACTAGGGCCTGTAGGACCTGCCTTGTTGATAGTGTTGTTAAGAAGGCAGAGCATCACTTTATTAGGGACATACTTCTCCCCATCTTAGCAACTATTGTAACTATTGCATGTTTTGTCCATGACATATTTTTTTTTTACCTTTGTTTTACTGGGCATGTCAGTTAAGAACAAATTTGTATTGACGATGGCCTACCCGGGTCAAACCTGGAAGGCGCTGCCCAATGGGACTCTCATTACGACTGGATGTGTTCCAGCCTGGAATCGAACCAGGGACTGTAGTGGCTCCTCTTGCACTGAGATGCAGTGCTTTAGACCACTGCGCCACTCAGGAGACCTTGGGTTACTCTAAGCAGTTTAGTCATCTCAATTTCCACATTATTTATTACAAGATTTAGTTGAGGTTTAATGAATGATTTGTCCCAAATACAAGTTTGAAGGAGACAATTATTATTTCAATTAAAAATCATAATTTATAACCTTGTCAACGTCTTGACTATATTTTCTATTCATTTTACAACTAATTTTATGCATTTTTTCATGGAAAACAAGAACATTTCTTAGTGACCCAAAACTTTTGAATGGTAGTGTATATAAAACATTTATATCCCAGCCCTTGTCCCTGCAGGAGGCCTTTTGGTAGGCCGTCATTGTAAATAAGAATTTGCCTAGTTAAATAAAGGATAAAAATAAAATAAAAACTTGAACTCTGTGGAGCATTTATTTGAGCTGCAATTTCTGAGGCTGGTAACTCTAATGAACGTATCCTCTGCAGCAGAGGTAACTCTGAGTCTTCCTTTCCTGTGGCGG
Organism: Oncorhynchus keta; assembly: GCF_023373465.1. NCBI lineage: Eukaryota > Metazoa > Chordata > Actinopteri > Salmoniformes > Salmonidae > Oncorhynchus > Oncorhynchus keta. Next base: position 244,402 of record NW_026279243.1, on the reverse strand, counting down.
TCCTCATGAGAGCCAGTTAACTCTCTAATGAACGTATCCTCTGCAGCAGAGGGAACTCTGGGTCTTCCTTTCCTGTGGCGGTCCTCATGAGAGACAGTTAACTCTAATGAACGTATCCTCTGCAGCAGAGGTAACTCTGGGTCTTCCTTTCCTGTGGTGGTCCTCATGAGAGCCAGTTAACTCTCTAATGAACGTATCCTCTGCAGCAGAGGGAACTCTGGGTCTTCCTTTCCTGTGGCGGTCCTCATGAGAGACAGTTAACTCTAATGAACGTATCCTCTGCAGCAGAGGTAACTCTGGGTCTTCCTTTCCTGTGGCGGTCCTCATGAGAGCCAGTTAACTCTCTAATGAACGTATCCTCTGCAGCAGAGGGAACTCTGGGTCTTCCTTTCCTGTGGCGGTCCTCATGAGAGACAGTTAACTCTAATGAACGTATCCTCTGCAGCAGAGGGAACTCTGGGTAATCCTTTCCTGTGGCGGTCCTCATGAGAGACAGTTAACTCTAATGAACGTATCCTCTGCAGCAGAGGTAACTCTGGGTAATCCTTTCCTGTGGCGGTCCTCATGAGAGACAGTTAACTCTAATGAACGTATCCTCTGCAGCAGAGGTAACTCTGGGTAATCCTTTCCTGTGGCGGTCCTCATGAGAGACAGTTAACTCTAATGAACGTATCCTCTGCAGCAGAGGGAACTCTGGGTCTTCCTTTCCTGTGGTGGTCCTCATGAGAGCCAGTTAACTCTCTAATGAACTGATCCTCTGCAGCAGAGGGAACTCTGGGTCTTCCTTTCCTGTGGCGGTCCTCATGAGAGACAGTTAACTCTAATGAACGTATCCTCTGCAGCAGAGGGAACTCTGGGTAATCCTTTCCTGTGGCGGTCCTCATGAGAGACAGTTAACTCTAATGAACGTATCCTCTGCAGCAGAGGTAACTCTGGGTAATCCTTTCCTGTGGCGGTCCTCATGAGAGACAGTTAACTCTAATGATCTTATCCTCTGCAGCAGAGGGAACTCTGGGCCTTCCTTTCCTGTGGCGGTCCTCATGAGAGACAGTTAACTCTAATGAACGTATCCTCTGCAGCAGAGGTAACTCTGGGTCTTCCTTTCCTGTGGCGGTCCTCATGAGAGACAGTTAACTCTAATGAACGTATCCTCTGCAGCAGAGGGAACTCTGGGTCTTCAGTTCCTGTGGCGGTCCTCATGAGAGACAGTTAACTCTAATGAACGTATCCTCTGCAGCAGAGGGAACTCTGGGTCTTCCTTTCCTGTGGCGGTCCTCATGAGAGACAGTTAACTCTAATGAACGTATCCTCTGCAGCAGAGGGAACTCTGGGTCTTCCTTTCCTGTGGCGGTCCTCATGAGAGACAGTTAACTCTAATGAACTTATCCTCTGCAGCAGAGGTAACTCTGGGTCTTCCTTTCCTGTGGCGGTCCTCATGAGAGACGGTTTCATCATAGCGCTTGATGTTTTTTGCGACTGCACTTGAAGAAATTCCTTAAATTATTGAAATGTTCCGTATTGACTGACTTTCATGTCTTAAAGTAATGATGGACTGTCGTTTCTCTTTGCTTATTTGAGCTGTTCTTGCCATAATGTGGACTTGGTCTTTTACCAAATAGGGCTATCTTCTGTATACCACCCCTACCTTGTCACAACACAACCGATTGGCTTAACTAAACGCATTAAGATAAGAAATTCCAGAAATTAACTCTTAACAAGTCACACCGGTTAATTCAAATGCATTCCAGGTGACTACCTCATAAAGCTGGTTGAGAGAATGCCAAGAGTGTGCAAAGCTGTCATCAAGGCAACGGGTGGCTGTTTAAGAATCTCAATATAAAATATATTTTTATTTGTTTAAAACTTTTGGGGGGTTACTACATGATTCCATATGTGTTATTTCATAGTTTTCATGTCTTCACTATTATTCTACAATGTAGAAAATAGTAAAATTAAGAAAAACCTTTGAATGAGTAGGTTTTCTAAAAGTTTTGACTAGTGGTGTATATTTAATAAATAGTTTATTAACTCTATTCCTGCATTGTTGGTTAAGGGGTCTAAGTAAGCATTTCACCGTAAGGTCTACCTACACCTGTTGTGTTTGGCGCATTTGACAAATAATATTTGATTTGATTTGAATGTCCGGTGTGAACATAATATAATCCTGGTCTGGATGCAGCATGGCTATGAAGGTTAATAATATTTGATTTGATTTGAATGTCCGGTGTGAATATAATCCTGGTCTGGATGCAGCATGGCTATGAAGGTTAATAATATTTTATTTGATTTGAATGTCATGGCTATGAAGGTTAATAATATTTGATTTGATTTGAATGTCATGGCTATGAAGGTTAATAATATTTGATTTGATTTGAATGTCATGGCTATGAAGGTTAATTTGAAAAAGCCTTGTTTAATGTCACCTGTTCTGTTCTAAGATATGTTCCACAATCCTAAAGTCCTAAAGAGCTACACGATGTGCAAGCTTTTGTTCCAGCCCTGCACTGACACAACCTGATTCAGCCGTACAAGGTCTTAATGACCATTTGATTAGCTGGCATTTGTGTTGGGGTAGAGCGAAACCCTGCACATTCCTGTATCTCTCCAGGACCAGGTCAGTTGATCAGTGATTGGCCAATTGTCTGGTTGCCAAGTCTGCAGTTCTGACTGTACGGTCTGTTCCACAGTGTAACCACTGTTAGTAACTTCATAGTGTGACTGATTGCTCTGTCTGTGTCCTAACTGTCCTCTCTGGTCCACAGGGCTCCATCATTAGCCACCCCAGTCCCCACATGAGACGCAGAGCCATGTCTTCCCGAGACAGAGACGGTCCTTCCAGAGGACATTCCGTCCCCACCACCTCCTCTTCCCTCCTGGGCTCTTTGTTTGGGACCAAGAGGGCCAAGTCCCCCTCCCTGTCCCCCCAGCACCCCACCAATCTGCACCAGACGGCCCAGAGCCAGGCAGATACACAGAACCAGTTGCTTCAAGGAGCCCAGTACTGCCAGAACCCTCCACCCTACCACCACCACCACCACTACCACCCCCCAGCCCCTGGGTCTGCCCCTTCCTCATCTCATCCACCTCCCCCTCCTCACCACCACCCACTGCCCACCACCCCCACTGCCTCCTCCACCAAGCCCAAACACAGCGGCATCAGCACCGTGGTTTGAGGACAGAAACTCACACAGACACACACACACACACACAGACACAGACACACACACACACATACACACATACACACACACATACACACACACACACACACACACCTGTTGTGTTTGGCGTACAGAGACAGACTAGGGACGGATGGATGGCAGGACCTCTGGTTAGAGCTCCTGTCCCCTACAGGACTTACAAGATACAATGGGGACAGATGGGGACAGATGGGGACAGATGTCTCCGACTGCTGACCAGGACCGGGACATGGTTGCTTGGACTGACATTATGGATATCTAGACTGAATTCTCACCTCATCCAGAGACCCTCCAAGGGACAGGGAGAAGAGGAGGTTCCATGGCCCAGCTCTGGTGTCCTCCAGTTGACTGGGTCTGTCAGCAGTACCTCCCAACTATCCATACAACTCATCGCCACCTTAAGAATGGAGAAACTACATGTTCCTCTAGACCAGGAATGGGTAACTCGAGGCCCACGGGACGCATGAGCCTTTAAAAATATATAGTTTTTTTTTGGGGGGGGCAAGTTGGTGTCTCGACTTATTGTTAAGAGTTAGACTAATAGAATACACAATGGCAAAATGTGCAGAATTGGAGGAAATTAACTTTAAAACTAGACTGATCCTTTAGTACAGCTGATTGAAAAATGATATCTACATTATGTCTTTCTTCTCCTGACCAAGCAACACAAAGCAAGTCAACACCATGGCTATTTAAAATATACATCTATCTAAATCTTTATCTATTTTCTGTTTTATATCAATCAAGGAATTACTGGGAATATATATCACATATGTTATTAAGTTATTACTTGCCTACTAGTGTTGACAGGAGCAGAAAGTGTTTCTCAATAGTAGCAACCTGACTTTAGAATGTGTAGACCAACATGACAGCCCGTTTATAGACAAAGCGAGCAGCTGTTCCAGTGTTATAATGCAGTCCAGCCGTAGGTGTCATTTCACTGTGATATTGATAGCTCATTGCCTCTGTACAATAACAGACATAAATAACTGTGCCAATTATTAAAGCATTGACTAATTTAGTCACTTTGCTTTGTGTATATCATGCATATTAATGTATTTTGTATAAATAATGATAATAATATAATCTGTTGTTATTATTGTTGTTAACAGACCGTCCATAAGGCAGTATTATACTCTATTTACGTAGCAGACCTGTGGTATAGTTTCACTATTCTGATCAATAAGCCCATCAAAGCTAGTTTTAGTTATTAGGCTTATCAGTGTATATTTATCTGGTTACCTTTGGATTACAACTGTGAGGATTCTACCTGGTTGGTTCTGGTTCCACAGCAGAGTTCTGTATCTACCGACCGGATCTCGGCTGGGTTAGTCACTGTGCTTCCTAGAGACAAACCAGATCAGACTGGGTTCAAAGTGGATCACTGTGCTCCAAACTACTTCACACTAGTTTACTGTTCTACTGACCGGTTCAGTCCAGTTTAAACTGGATAAAACCGGGTCTGTCTCGTGGGAAAGGAAAAAAGAACAGAGCCTAACTCTGGACCTCTTCATGTATTCACCTCCACCCAGCAGTCTGGCTGAACCCTACAGCTGTTTAATATGGATTCACCTCCACCCAGCAGTCTGGCTGAACCCTACAGCTGTTTAATATGGATTCACCTCCACCCAGCAGTCTGGCTGAACCCTACAGCTGTTTAATATGGATTCACCTCCACCCAGCAGTCTGGCTGAACCCTTCAGCTGTTTAATATGGATTCACCTCCACCCAGCAGTCTGGCTGAACCCTACAGCTGTTTAATATGGATTCACCTCCACCCAGCAGTCTGGCTGAACCCTACTGCTGTTTAATATGGATTCACCTCCACCCAGCAGTCTGGCCTGACCCCTACAGCTGTTTAATATGGATTCACCTCCACCCAGCAGTCTGGCCTTACCCTACCACTGTTTAATATGGATTCACCTCCACCAAGCAGTCTGGCCTGACCCTGAGCACTGTTTAATATGGATTCACCTCCACTCATGTTTTGATTTGAAGGACAGGTATAGGAAAGGGGTGGGATTCTATGCTAGCCTAGCGGGCTGAAGACTGAGCCTAGTGGGCTGTAGCCTAGCAGGATGACTAGCTGACTGCTGAATGATACTCATTGTGTCAGTGTTTGGTTTCACAGTAAAACAGATTGACTGACTCTCTTCGGGAAGTATAATCTCTGCTGGCTGAGTGTGACCCCGTCTGTCCTCCATCTTTGTTTTGTCTCGTTATCCATGGGTACGTTGTGTTTATGTGTGCTTCATATACATACTGCTGTAGTCCTCTCCATGTGTACATACTGCTGTAGTCCTCTCCATGTGTACATACTGCTGTAGTCCTCTCCATGTGTATATACTGCTGTAGTCCTCTCCATGTGTATATACTGCTGTAGTCCTCTCCATGTGTATATACTGCTGTAGTCCTCTCCATGTGTATATACTGCTGTAGTCCTCTCCATGTGTATATACTGCTGTAGTCCTCTCCATGTGTATATACTGCTGTAGTCCTCTCCATGTGTATATACTGCTGTAGTCCTCTCCATGTGTATATACTGCTGTAGTCCTCTCCATGTGTATATACTGCTGTAGTCCTCTCCATGTGTATATACTGCTGTAGTCCTCTCCATGTGTATATACTGCTGTAGTCCTCTCCATGTGTATATACTGCTGTAGTCCTCTCCATGTGTATATACTGCTGTAGTCCTCTCCATGTGTATATACTGCTGTAGTCCTCTCCATGTGTATATACTGCTGTAGTCCTCTATAGAAATATATAGACGGTATACCATATGGCTTTAGTCCTCTCCAGAACCATATATACAGTACACTATATGGCTATGTATATATATATGTAGTGTGTGTGTGTGTATATATATATTACACACACTACCGCTCAAAAGTTTGGAGTCACTTAGAAATGGCCTTGTTTTTGAAAGAAAATCACATTTTTTGCCATTAAAATGAGATCAAATTGATCAGAAATACAGTGTAGACATTGTTAATGTTGTAAATGACTATTGTAGATGGAACCAGCTGATTGTTTAATGGAATATCTACATAGGTGTACCGAGGACCATTATCAGCAACCATCACTCTTGTGTTTCAATGGCACGTTGTGTAAGCTAATCAAGTTTATAATTTTAAAAGGCTAATTGATCATTAGAAAACCCATTTGCAATTATGTTAGCACAGCTGAAAACTGTTGTCCTGATTAAGCAGCAATACAACGGGTCTTCTTTAGACTAGTTGAGTATCTGGAGCATCAGCATTTGTGGGTTCAATTACAGGCTCAAAATGGCCAGAAATATAAAACTTTATTCTGAAACTCGTCAGTCTATTCTTGTTCTGAGAAATTAAGGCTATTCCATGCGAGAAATTGCCAAGAAACTGAAGATCTCGTACAACGCTGTGTACGACTCCCTTCACAGAACAGAGCAAACTGGCGCTAAGCAGAATAGAAAGAGGAGTGGGAGGCCACAGTGCACAACCGAGCAAGAGGAAAAGTACATAAGAGTGTTTAGTTTGAGACTTTTTACACATTTTGTTACGTCACAGCCTTATTCTAAAATGGTTTAAGAATAAATAAAACATCTCAAACTACACACAATACCCAATAATGACAAAGTGAAAACAACAGGTTTTTTTTTAACTTCAGAAACAGGAATACCTTATTTACATAAGTATTCATAAGAGACTTGAAATTGAGATGTTTCTACAACTTGATTGGAGTCCACCGGTGGTAAATTCAATTGATTATTTGGAAAGGCACACCTGTTTATATAAGGTCCACAGTTGACAGTGGATGTCAGAGCAAAAACCAAGCCATAATGTTGAAGGAAATGTCCGTAGAGATCCGAGACAGGATTGTGTCGAGGCACAGATCTGGGGAAGGGTACCAAAACATTTCTACAGCATTGAATGTCCCCAAGAACACAGTGGCCTCCATCATTCTTAAATGGAAGAAGTTTGGAACCACCAAAAGTTTTCCAAGAGCGGGCGATCAGGGGAGAAGGGCCATGGTCAGGGAGGTTACCGAGAACCCAATGCACCTAAGAACCCAAAGCACCTAAAAGACTCAGACCATAGAAACAAACAAGATTCTATGGTCTGATGAAACCAAGATGGAACTCCCTGCTCTGAATACCAAGAGTCACGTCTGGAGGAAACATGGCACCATTTCTACACTGAAGCATGGTGGTGGCAGCATCATGCTATGGGGATGTTTTTCAGCTGCAGGGACTGGGAGACTAGTCAGGATTGAGGGAAAGATGAACGGAGCAATGTACAGAGATATCCTTGATGGAAAACCTGCTCCAGAGCGCTCAGGACCTCAGACTGGGGCAAAGGTTCACCTTCCCAACAGGACAACAACCCTAAGCACACAGTCAAGACAATGCAGGAGTGGCTTCGGGAGTGAATGTCCTTGAGTTGCCCAGCCAAAGCCCAGACTTGAACCCGATTGGACGTCAATGGGGAGACCTGAAAATACAGTTGAAGTCGGAAGTTTACATTCACCTTAGTCAAATACATTTAAACTCCGTTTTTCACAATAAATGACATTTAATCCACATAAAAATTCCCTGTCTTCGGTCAGTTAGGATTACCACTTAATTTTAGGAATGTGAAATGTCAGAATAATAGTACAGACAATTATTTATTTCAGCATTTACTTATTTCATCACATTCCCAGTGGGTCAGAAGTTTACATACACTCAATTATTATGTTGTAGCATTGCCTTTAAATTGTTTAACCAGCTCGGGAGTTTTATTCCTCTGCTGGTAGCGTGACTACAGCTCAAGCTCATTACCATAACGCACAATGCGCAAAAATATTCCTAAAAATATTTAACCTCCACACATTAACAAGTAAAATAGCTCAAATGAAAGATAAACAAGTTGTTTATCTAGCCAGCAAGTCAGATTTCTAAAATGTTTTACGGCGAAAACATAGCACATATTTATGTCAAACCACCACCGCAGACATAGCTCATTAGCAAAGACACAGCTAATTTGCATAGCCAAGTAGGAAAAAATATGCAATCAACAAACGCAGGATTAAAAGAAAAATCATTTCACTAACCTTTTGAAATCTTCATCAGATGACAGTAATATAACATGTTACACAGTGCATTCATTTTTTTTCAATAATATGCTATATATATCCATAAATCTCTGTTTACAATGATGCATCGTTCAAAAAATGCTACCCAAATGTCCTGAGAAATGACGATAGCCCCGGCAGATAACGTCAGCTAACAAGGAATACACATCATAAACTTTGACTAAATATGCATGTTTTACATATGTATAGCAAGATACACTTCTTCTAAATGCAATTGCATTGTTACATTTAATTTTAACGTTACATTTTGCGTTCACTAGACTATAATATGGAGTCGGCGCTCCCACAGTAGCATAATGACTCCTCTATCTTGGAGTCGACAGAAACCCAAAATGAATACATTAAATATTCCCTTACCTTTGTTATTCTTCCATCAAACGACCTGTAAGGGATTATACTCACCAAATTAGCGTTCAGTTTTCAAGTCTGCGTCTTTCGGTTCTCAAAATAGCCTGATTTTGGTAAAAATGTAGTCAAAATTGAAGTGGTTGCGCACCAAAACTTCGAAAGAATATATAATATGTCGAGTAAACTTGTCAAACTAACTTCATAATCAAGCTTTAACATGTTATAAAGGTGTACAGCAATTTTGAGAACAAACAGAAACACAAGCACTGTTCAATCGATCTTGGAAAAGAGAGAGGACTTGACCATTGCGCACAGGTTTTTTTGAGTGACTGAGAGCTTACCGCGTGCTCAAACTCTTGCGAGCAGGCGATTCTCACAATGAGAAGCCCCATTGAAAGCTGAGATCACGCTGAACACGTGGAGACTCTTCCGGGTGCTGTGACTGTTTGGGAAGGGTGTTTGCGATGAGGTCAAAGGTGACCCAACTTTTCAGATGAGAAGAGATATTTTGGGAAAATGCAGATTTTGAGAGTTCTGCTATACATAGAGACATAATTTAAACGGTTTTAAAAGCTTTAGAGTGTTTTCTATTCGATAATATTTTTTATTAGCAACTTTTGACAAAAATGTATCATGTTTTATATGGGTACCCAAATCCTCCAGAAGGGGCAGTAAACCGTGGTATCCTGAACAGGTTAACTTGGGTCAAACATTTTGGGTAGCCTTCCTCAAGCTTCCCACAATAAGTTGGGTGAATTTTGGCCCATTCCTCCTGACAGAGTTGGTGTAACTGAGGTAGGTTTGTAGGCCTCCTTGCTCGCACACGCTTTTTCAGTTCTGCCCACACATGTTCTATAGGCTTGAGGTCAGGACTTTGTGATGGCCACTCCAAAACGTTGACTTTGTTGTCCTGAAGCCATTTTGCCACAACTTTGGAAGTATGCTTGGGGTCATTGTTCATTTGGAAGACCCATTTGCTACCAAGTTTTAACTTCCTGACTGATGTCTTGAGATGTTGCTTCAATATATCCACATAATTTTACTTCATCATGATGCCATCTATATTGTGAAGTGCACCAGTCCCTCCTGCAGCAAAGCACACCCACAACATGATGCTGCCACCCCCATGCTTCACGATTGGGCTTGCAAGAATCCCCCTTTTTCCTCCAAACATAACGAAGGTCATTATTGCCAAATCGTTCTACTTTTATTTCATCAGATCAGAGGACATTTCTCCAAAAAGCAATCGTTGTCCCCATGTGTAGTTGCAAACCGTAGTCTGTGGCTTCTTCCTTGCTGAGCGGCCTTTCAGGTTATGGCAATAAAGGACTCGTTTTACTGTGGATATAGATACTGTTGTACCTGTTTCCTCCAGCATCTTCACAAAGTCCTTTGCTGCTGTTCTGGGATTGATTTGCATTTTTCGCACCAAAGTACATTCATCTCTAGGAGACAGAACGTGTCTCCTTCCTGAGCGGTAGGACGGCTGCTTGGTCCCATGGTGTTTATACTTGCCTACTATTGTTTGTACAGATGAACGCGGTACCTTCAGGCATTTGGAAATTGCTCCCAAGGATGAAACAGACTTGTGGAGGTCTACAATTTTTCTTCTGAGGTCTTGGCTGATTTCTTTTGATTTTCCCATGATGTCAAGCAAAGAGGCACTGAGTTTTTTGAAGGTAGGCCCTGAAGTACATACACAGGTACACCTCCAATTGACTCAAATAGTACACCTCCAATTGACTCAAATAGTACACCTCCAATTGACTCAAATAGTACACCTCCAATTGACTCAAATAGTACACCTCCAATTGACTCAAATAGCCTTTCAGAAGATTCTAAAGCCATAACATCCTTTTCTGGAATGTTCCAAGCTGTTTAAAGGCACAGTCAACTTAGTGTATGTAAACCTCTGACCCACTGGAATAGTGATACAGTGAATTATAAGTGAAATAATCTGTCTTTAAAAAATTGTTGGTCTTGCGTCATGCACAAAGTAGATGTGCTAAACGACTTGCCAAAACTTTAGTTTGTTAACAATACATTTGTGGAGTGGTTGAAAAACAAGCTTTATTGATTCCAACCTAAGTGATTCCAACCTAAGTGCATGCTAACTTCCGACTTCAACTGTAGGTCTGCAGCGATGCTCCCCATCTAACCTGACAGAGCTTGAGAGGATCTCCAGAGAAGAATGATGCTTCCACAAAGTACTGAGTTTAATCAGGTAGGCCAGTTGAGAACAAGTTCTCATTAACAACTGGAAGCTGGCCAACATAAAGCAAGGCAGTGCACACATATTATTTAGATACCGACTGTTAGCACCTGGTGGCCTGTAGCAGAACCCCAAAAGAAAAGGCTTTAGATGAGGCAGGTGAACCTCCAACCACAACATTTCAATAACACTTGACATAAGATCTTCTCTAAACATTACAGGGATATGGCTCTGAATATATACAGCAACACCTCCCCTATAAACATTACAGGGATATGGCTCTGAATATATACAGCAACACCTCCCCTATAAACATTACAGGGATATGGCTCTGGATATATACAGTAACTCCTCCCCTGTAAACATTACAGGGATATGGCTCTGAATATATACAGCAACACCTCCCCTATAAACATTACAGGGATATGGCTCTGAATATATACAGTAACTCCTCCCCTATAAACATTACAGGGATATGGCTCTGAATATATACAACACCTCCCCTATAAACATTACAGGGATATGGCTCTGAATATATACAGCAACACCTCCCCTATAAACATTACAGGGATATGGCTCTGAATATATACAGCAACACCTCCCCTATAAACATTACAGGGATATGGCTCTGAATATATACAACACCTCCCCTATAAACATTACAGGGATATGGCTCTGAATATATACAGCAACACCTCCCCTATAAACATTACAGGGATATGGCTCTGGATATATACAGTAACTCCTCCCCTATAAACATTACAGGGATATGGCTCTGAATATATACAACACCTCCCCTATAAACATTACAGGGATATGGCTCTGAATATATACAGCAACACCTCCCCTATAAACATTACAGGGATATGGCTCTGAATATATACAGCAACACCTCCCCTATAAACATTACAGGGATATGGCTCTGAATATATACAGCAACACCTCCCCTATAAACATTACAGGGATATGGCTCTGGATATATACAGTAACTCCTCCCCTGTAAACATTACAGGGATATGGCTCTGAATATATACAGCAACACCTCCCCTATAAACATTACAGGGATATGGCTCTGGATATATACAGTAACTCCTCCCCTGTAAACATTACAGGGATATGGCTCTGAATATATACAGCAACACCTCCCCTATAAACATTACAGGGATATGGCTCTGGATATATACAGTAACTCCTCCCCTATAAACATTACAGGGATATGGCTCTGGATATATACAGCAACACCTCCCCTATAAACATTACAGGGATATGGCTCTGGATATATACAACACCTCCCCTATAAACATTACAGGGATCCTTCTGTGGCTCAGTTGGTAGAGCATGGCGCTTGTAACGCCAGGGTAGTGGGTTCGATTCCCGGGACCACCCATACGTAGAATGTATGCACACATGACTGTAAGTCGCTTTGGATAAAAGCGTCAGCTAAATGGCATATATTATTATTATATTATTATTATTATATGGCTCTGAATATATACAGCAACACCTCCCCTATAAACATTACAGGGATATGGCTCTGAATATATACAACACCTCCCCTATAAACATTACAGGGATATGGCTCTGAATATATACAACACCTCCCCTATAAACATTACAGGGATATGGCTCTGAATATATACAACACCTCCCCCATAAGCATTACAGGGATATGGCTCTGAATATATATATATATATTTAACCTCTACTTAACTAGGCAAGTCAGTTAAGAACAAATTCTTATCTACAATGACGGCAAAAGGCCTCCAGCCGGGGGAATAAAAATATAAATACAGGACAAAACACGACGAGAGAGACCGAAGACAACAACAGAGTGTGGTAGCAACACAACACCACGAGAGAGACCGAAGACAACAACAGAGTGTGGTAGCAACACAACATGACGAGAGAGACCGAAGACAACAACAGAGTGTGGTAGCAACACAACATGACGAGAGAGACCGAAGACAACAACAGAGTGTGGTAGCAACACAACATGACGAGAGAGACCGAAGACAACAACAGAGTGTGGTAGCAACACAACATGACGAGAGAGACCGAAGACAACAACAGAGTGTGGTAGCAACACAACATGACGAGAGAGACCGAAGACAACAACAGAGTGTGGTAGCAACACAACATGACGAGAGAGACCGAAGACAACAACAGAGTGTGGTAGCAACACAACACAACACGACGAGAGAGACCGAAGACAACAACAGAGTGTGGTAGCAACACAACATGACGAGAGAGACCGAAGACAACAACAGAGTGTGGTAGCAACACAACATGACGAGAGAGACCGAAGACAACAACAGAGTGTGGTAGCAACACAACATGACGAGAGAGACCGAAGACAACAACAGAGTGTGGTAGCAACACAACACGACGAGAGAGACCGAAGACAACAACAGAGTGTGGTAGCAACACAACATGACGAGAGAGACCGAAGACAACAACAGAGTGTGGTAGCAACACAACACCACGAGAGAGACCGAAGACAACAACAGAGTGTGGTAGCAACACAACATGACGAGAGAGACCGAAGACAACAACAGAGTGTGGTAGCAACACAACATGACGAGAGAGACCGAAGACAACAACAGAGTGTGGTAGCAACACAACACGACGAGAGAGACCGAAGACAACAACAGAGTGTGGTAGCAACACAACATGACGAGAGAGACCGAAGACAACAACAGAGTGTGGTAGCAACACAACACGACGAGAGAGACCGAAGACAACAACAGAGTGTGGTAGCAACACAACATGACGAGAGAGACCGAAGACAACAACAGAGTGTGGTAGCAACACAACATGACGAGAGAGACCGAAGACAACAACAGAGTGTGGTAGCAACACAACATGACCACAACACAACATGACGAGAGAGACCGAAGACAACAACAGAGTGTGGTAGCAACACAACATGACGAGAGAGACCGAAGACAACAACAGAGTGTGGTAGCAACACAACATGACGAGAGAGACCGAAGACAACAACAGAGTGTGGTAGCAACACAACATGACGAGAGAGACCGAAGACAACAACAGAGTGTGGTAGCAACACAACATGACGAGAGAGACCGAAGACAACAACAGAGTGTGGTAGCAACACAACATGACGAGAGAGACCGAAGACAACAACAGAGTGTGGTAGCAACACAACATGACGAGAGAGACCGAAGACAACAACAGAGTGTGGTAGCAACACAACATGACGAGAGAGACCGAAGACAACAACAGAGTGTGGTAGCAACACAACATGACGAGAGAGACCGAAGACAACAACAGAGTGTGGTAGCAACACAACATGACGAGAGAGACCGAAGACAACAACAGAGTGTGGTAGCAACACAACATGACGAGAGAGACCGAAGACAACAACAGAGTGTGGTAGCAACACAACATGACGAGAGAGACCGAAGACAACAACAGAGTGTGGTAGCAACACAACATGACGAGAGAGACCGAAGACAACAACAGAGTGTGGTAGCAACACAACACGACGAGAGAGACCGAAGACAACAACAGAGTGTGGTAGCAACACAACATGACCACAACACAACACGACGAGAGAGACCGAAGACAACAACAGAGTGTGGTAGCAACACAACATGACCACAACACAACACGACGAGAGAGACCGAAGACAACAACAGAGTGTGGTAGCAACACAACATGACGAGAGAGACCGAAGACAACAACAGAGTGTGGTAGCAACACAACACGACGAGAGAGACCGAAGAAAAACAACAGAGTGTGGTAGCAACACAACATGACCACAACATGGTAGCAACACAACATGGTAAAAACATTACTGGGCACAGACAACAGCACAAAGGGCAATAAGGTAGAGACAACAACATAGCAAGGCAACATCACATGACAACAGAGTGTGGTAGCAACACAACATGACCACAACACGATATCAGAGTAGGGGCATTGGGGAATAATAACATATTGTATGGAATACATTTGTACTGTAGTGAAGCCGTCTCTAGAGTAATGCAAGGCCTCTTTCATGTGAAACGTCAATTGCTATGGAAATGCTGGGATGTGTTTTTCAATTATGTTAAATGGAATTATGATGCAACTATGATGGTGATACGATATGGATTACAATTATGAATATTAAGGCTATACGCACTACATGTTACACACATAGACACTCAAACATGCAAATTGGCAGAGTTATTATTTATTTGGACATCACACATTATAGTCTTACTCTTATACTAGATCTCATGATGTTAATAATAATGTTAACTTTCACTGCTATGCGGATGACACACAGCTGTACATTTCAATGAAACATGGTGAAGCCCCAAAATTGCCCTCGCTAGAAGCCTGTGTTTCAGACATAAGAAAGTGGATGGCTGCAAACTTTCGACTTTTAAACTCGGACAAAACAGAGATGCTTGTTCTAGGTCCCAAGAAACAAAGAGATCTTCTGTTGAATCTGACAATTAATCTAGATGGTTGTACAGTCATCTCAAATAAAATTGTGAAGGACCTCGGCGTTACTCTGGACCCTGATCTCTCTTTTGAAGAACATATCAAGACCATTTCGAGGACAGCTTTTTTCCATCTACGTAACATTGCAAAAATCAGAAACTTTCTGTCCAAAAATGATGCAGGAAAATGAATCCATGCTTTTGTCACTTCTAGGTTAGACTACTGCAATGCTCTACTTTCCGGCTACCCAGATAAAGCACTAAATAAACTTCAGTTAGTGCTAAATACGGCTGCTAGAATCCTGACTAGAACCAACAAATTGGATCATATTACTCCAGTGCTAGCCTCCCTACACTGGCTTCCTGTCAAAGCAAGGGCTGATTTCAAGGTTTTACTGCTAACCTACAAAGCATTAGGTAGGAGCAAGCCCATGTATCTCTCTGATTTGGTCATGCCGTACATACCTACACGTACGCTACGGTCACAAGACGCAGGCCTCCTAATTGTCCCTAGAATTTCTAAACAAACAACTGGAGGCAGGGCTTTCTCCTATAGAGCTCCATTTTTATGGAACGGTCTGCCTACCCATGTCAGAGACGCAAACTCGGTCTCAACCTTTAAGTCTTTACTGAAGACTCATCTCTTCAGTGGGTCATATGATTGAGTGTAGTCTGGCCCAGGAGTGGGAAGGTGAACGGAAAGGCTCTGGAGCGACGAACCGCCCTTGCTGTCTCTGCCTGGCCGGTTCCCCTCTTTCCACTGGGATTCTCTGCCTCTAACCCTATTACAGGGGCTGAGTCACTGGCTTACTGGGACTCTCTCATACCGTCCCTGGGCGGGGTGCGTCACCTGAGTGGGTTGAGTCACTGATGTGATCATCCTGTCTGGGTTGGCGTCCCCCCCTTGGGTTGTGCCATGGCGGAGATCTTTGTGGGCTATACTCAAATCAAATCAAATCAAATGTATTTATATAGCCCTTCGTACATCAGCTGATATCTCAAAGTGCTGTACAGAAACCCAGCCTAAAACCCCAAACAGCAAGCAATGCAGGTGTAGAAGCACGGTGGCTAGGAAAAACTCCCTAGAAAGGCCAAAACCTAGGAAGAAACCTAGAGAGGAACCAGGCTATGTGGGGTGGCCAGTCCTCTTCTGGCTGTGCCGGGTGGAGATTATAACAGAACATGGCCAAGATGTTCAAATGTTCATAAATGACCAGCATGGTCGAATAATAACAAGGCAGAACAGTTGAAACTGGAGCAGCAGCACAGTCAGGTGGACCGGGGACAGCAAGGAGTCATCATGTCATGTAGTCCTGGGGCACTGTCCTAGGGCTCAGGTCCTCTGAGAGAGAGAGAAAGAAAGAAAGAGAGAATTAGAGAGAGCATATGTGGGGTGGCCCGTCCTCTTCTGGCTGTGCCGGGTGGAGATTATAACAGAACATGGCCAAGATGTTCAAATGTTCATAAATGACTAGCATGGTCGAATAATAGTAAGGCAGAACAGTTGAAACTGGAGCAGCAGCATGGCCAGGTGGACTGGGGACAGCAAGGAGTCATCATGTCAGGTAGTCCTGGGGCATGGTCCTAGGGCTCAGGTCAGTTGAAACTGGAGCAGCAGCATGGCCAGGTGGACTGGGGACAGCAAGGAGTCATCATGTCAGGTAGTCCTGGGGCACGGTCCTAGGGCTCAGGTCCTCCGAGAGAGAGAAAGAAAGAAGGAGAGAATTAGAGAACGCACACTTAGATTCACACAGGACACCGAATTAGGACAGGAGAAGTACTCCAGATATAACAAACTGACCCCAGCCCCCCGACCCAAACTACTGCAGCATAAATACTGGAGGCTGAGACAGGAGGGGTCAGGAGACACTGTGGCCCCATCCGAGGACACCCCCAGACAGGGCCAAACAGGAAGGATATAACCCCACCCACTTTGCCAAAGCACAGCCCCCACACCACTACTCAGCCGTGACTCAGGATGGTAAGTTGGTGTCTCAGCCTCCAGTATTTATGCTGCAGTAGTTTGTGAAAAGCTCATCCATTGTTTAAAAATGGCCATATTGTCTTTGTGCAGATTTTCATGTCTCATTTTCGATTAATTGAAAATGATACTTTTTTCAAAGTATCTGTCTTTTTCAAACAAGCATTGCAGAGCTGGTTACAATTTCAGTTTCATCCCCCTGAAAAGATAAAACAAATATTACAACAAATATTATGGCTGAACTCAAATGTGCTGGTTGATAAAATACCTTTATGGGAAAGATGTTTGAAAAGGGTATTTTGTTCTTAAATGATGTTGTAAATCGGAATGGTAGAGTTATGTCCTTCATGGAGTTATCAGAATTGTACGGGAAGGTCTGCTCAATCCAAAAGTACAACCAATTGAGTACAGCATTGCCCCAAAAATGGAGGCGGGTGGCAGCGGGAGGAGGTAGGGAACTGGTCTGTCTGCCCAATATAAAGGATCAATACTGGAGGAGGCAGGGGGCAGTGGGAGGAGGTAGGGAACTGGTCTGTCTGCCCAATATAAAGGATCAATACTGGAGGAGGCAGGTGGCAGCGGGAGGAGGTAGGGAACTGGTCTGTCTGCCCAATATAAAGGATCTAAACTGGAGGAGGCTGGTGGCAGTGGGAGGAGGTAGGGAACTGGTCTGTCTGCCCAATATAAAGGATCAATACTGGAGGAGGCAGGGGCAGTGGGAGGAGGTAGGGAACTGGTCTGTCTGCCCAATATAAAGGATCAATGCTGGAGGAGGCAGGTGGCAGCGGGAGGAGGTAGGGAACTGGTCTGTCTGCCCAATATAAAGGATCAATACTGGAGGAGGCAGGTGGCAGTGGGAGGAGGTAGCCAACTGGTCTGTCTGCCCAATATAAAGGATCTAAACTGGAGGAGGCTGGTGGCAGTGGGAGGCGGTAGGGAACTGGTCTGTCTGCCCAATATAAAGGATCTAAACTGGAGGAGGCTGGTGGCAGTGGGAGGCGGTAGGGAACTGGTCTGTCTGCCCAATATAAAGGATCTAAACTGGAGGAGGCTGGTGGCAGTGGGAGGCGGTAGGGAACTGGTCTGTCTGCCCAATATAAAGGATCAATGCTGGAGGAGGCAGGTGGCAGGGGGAGGAGGTAGCCAACTGGTCTGTCTGCCCAATATAAAGGATCACAACTGGCAGAGGAATAAAAATAGCATAAATAGGAAAGTATACAAGCTTCATTTGAGGACCAGGATGTTGACAACTGTGCCATTCTGATTGCAAAATAGTTGGGAAGAGATTTTTGATGTACCGATTTCATAGTTCAGGGTGTATGAGTTGATATATAAAACAACGCAAGATTCAAGACTTTGTGCTGTTGGGGAATAATCAGAATAGTTGGGTAACATAGATAAAATATTTTATTTTAATTATATGCTTACGTGAGATATGTCATTAGAATGTCTATTTTTGGATAATACGGTTGGCCGGTTGCAGTTATCTGTTCTCTGTCAAGGTTTCAGTTACTTGGGCTGCAGAAAGGGGAGAGGTCAAGATTGTCTTCATATGTAAACATATCTTTTAAACCAAGTATCTCTTGGCTCCACAATGTCTGTGTGCCAGTCACTCTGTGATCTTGTCCAGGAGGGGTGTATTTGATATATGCCTGTTGATGAGGTTTTGTTTTATGGTCCTGAGAGCGAGATAAGAACATAGTTTAGGAGACAAAGCTGAACGATAATTTATAGCCAATGCTGTCTGGCTATGTGTGTCTTTGCTATAAAGGATCTCAGTTGCAATGTGTAAGGACTCTCAGAGAATTCATTGATAGACACTGAATTGATCTGAGAGTCACAGGGTTGTGATGGAGATCATATAATTAAAGATGGACTTTATGATAACTCTGACTTGTGTGGTGGTTTGCTCTCATGATTTGGTAAATACAGGAAATTTCCACTACACTGCTTTTCAGCTAAAATTATTATATAGAATTCTTGCCACCAACAAAATGTTGAATATTTGGGGCATAAAGTCATCCAAGCTCTGCATATTTTATTGTGAGGATACAGAATCAATAGACCATTAATTTTGATATTGCCCCCGGGTATCCTGTTTCTGGTCTTAGGTTCAGGAATGGCTGAAAATGCATAGCATTGATCTCAAATTTACCCGAGAAATAGTACTGTTTGGAGATTTGGAGAGATTGGGTCAGTCAATTACTAATATACTAATACTCTTAGTAAAAGTATTTATCTTCCACCCGCAATCTGTGGATATCCTACCGATCCTCGACTTCAGCGATGTAATCTACAAAATAGCTTCCAACACTCTACTCAGCAAACTGGATGCAGTCTATCACAGTGCCATCTGTCTTGTTACCAAAGCGCCTTATACCACCCACCACTGTGACTTGTATGCTGTAGTCGGCTGGCCCTCGCTACATATTCGTCGCCTGACCCATTGGCTCCAGGTCATCTATAAGTCTATGCTAGGTAAAGCTCTGCCTTATCTCAGTTCACTGGTCACGATAACAACACCCACCCGTAGCACGCGCTCCAGCAGGTATATCTCACTGATCATCCCTAAAGGCAACACCTCATTTGGCTGCCTTTCCTTCCAGTTCTCTGCTGCCTGTGACTGGAACGAATTGCAAAAATCGCTGAAGTTGGTGACTTTTATTTCCATCACCAACTTTAAACATCAACTATCTTTGCAGCTAACCGATCGCTGCAGCTGTATATAGTCCATCTGTAAATAGCCCACCCAATCTATCTATCTAATTTATTTTGGTATTGTCCATATGTAGCTCGTTTATGGTCACAGGTCCAGGAATGGCTGAAGAATTACATCATAACGCCACAGACAGCAATACTGGGTGATCTGAAAAGCCATAGTCAATCAATAATATAATAATTATTTTAGCAAAAAAAGATATTTTTAATTTACAATCTGTAGAATCTATGAGAATATAAAGGTTCAATTATTTTGTGAAGCATCACAGCACAGTTTAAAAATATTTGGCAAATAAAAAATTGAAATGGATGGTGTTGAGAGATCGATAGGTGGGGTTGAATGTAGCTGAAGGACTAATAACAAGAGAAACAATGTAAAACATACGGGATCTGTCAAATGTATAGAGGTTCAGAACTTTTGTGAAATAGCACAGTTACAAATAGAAATCAAACTGGATGGACAGAAATAGAGGAAGGACTAAGAGCAAACAAAAGAGAACTATTATAAAATAGATTGTGTCTGTAAAATGTGTATAAGATGTATAAATTGAAGGTAAAAGCCGAAGTGTTTATTCGTTTAGTCCAATTGGGGGATCGGTGGTAGGATTTGTAGGGAATAATTATAAAGGTATATTCTTTAAAAAAGTATGTCTATATAGGTATGTGTATGTATATACAGTATGTGTATATGTATGCATGTATAACAAATCTCTTCGTCGTCTGAGGAGGAGTAGGAAATATCGGATCTACCTCTGATTGGGAACCATACCAGGCCAAAAGCAGAAATACAACACATAGAACAAAAACATCGAAAGTCCACCCCAACTCAGCCAGCATATGCTGCCTTCCCAGCTCCTATGTTCTTACCTCTTTCCTTGTCTGCCTTTCACACCTCCTCTTTCTTCCTCTGTTTTTTATAAACAACAGATGTGCATTGAAGTACAGATTGAACTTGTAGTTATAATATTACAATTATAATATTTATAATGCATGTATTTATAACACTTGGATAATGAACTTCATTCAATAAAGCATTTCACATTCTCTCCTGGTTGAAATTTAAGTTGATGAAATACTGGCCAAGATCGGCAGCACCAAGTCATTACAAAAATTACAGACAAACAACATGAAAAACTACAAGTAAAAAAACATAGAATTCACAAGAGTATAACAAAATCAAAATCAGCAAATTAAAAAACATTGACAGGTCAGGGAATCAGTCTCAAAATCCTTCATCAGTGATTTAAAAATACCAATCGGGACAAGTTCTTCCAGTTTAAAAGTATTTTGTAAGGTGTTCCAAGACGATTGTGCAGAGTACATAAAAGCCCTTTTACCAAATTTAGTTCGGACATTTGGAACAGTTAGCAGGATAAAGTCCAGCGAACGAAGAGAGACATTTCTGAACAATAAAAAAGCCCAAATAAAAAGGTAGTAACCCCAAAATGGCTTTGTAAATAAAAGTATACCAGTGACTGAGCCTACGAGTGACTAGAGAAGGCCAGCCAACCCTGGTATACAAAGTGCAGTGGTGCGTAAGGGTGTAGTGGTGCCATGGGTGCAGTGGTGCCATGGTAAAGGGTGTCAATTGATCTCAAACATTGAGCGGAAGCATTCATATATAAAATATCCCCATAGTCTAGTAAAGGCATAAATGTAGCTGACACAAGCC
The DNA here is from genome assembly GCF_023373465.1 of Oncorhynchus keta. Lineage (NCBI taxonomy): Eukaryota > Metazoa > Chordata > Actinopteri > Salmoniformes > Salmonidae > Oncorhynchus > Oncorhynchus keta. The sequence continues at coordinate 222,705 of NW_026279243.1, read as the reverse complement.
TCCTTCTGGCTTCAATAGAAAAACAGGTCTTATTCATAAAATAATTCCAATTTCAGTTTAGGTGAAAGGTTCAGAGGTCTATTTATTGCTTTAGAAAACACCATTAGTTTAGTTTTGTCAGTATTGAGGATATGTTTATCAAATCAATGCAGATGAAGGGCATTAGATATTGAGATGAACTGGTTTTACAGTATTTACATGATGCATAGGAGGTGTAGTGTACTGTTTTTTTAAAATTACATTTCTGTATATATGAATTACAAATCAGCATTTAACGAGTTAAATCATGATTCTAGTCCATTAGTTACAATGTGTAACCATTGATGTCCCAGGAGCAGGAGTGGTAAACACTGTTCAAGTGTATCATTGTAATACATACATGCAGACACAGAATCATTAAAAGACTGGAATATGATACTCCTGATATTGGATATGACTGAAAAATAATCTCAAACACATTCATACCTGAACAGCACGTTTATTTGCCAAGATAGAGGACATGATCAGTGAATATTTACACCGAGCCGTCTGTCGAAACTACTGCCACACAGCTCAGACACCCATGCATACCCCACAAGACATGCCACCAGAGGTGTCTTCACAGTCCAAGTCCAGAACAGACTATGGGAGGCACACAGTACTACATAGAGCCATGACCACAGGGAACTCTATTCCACAGTACTACATAGAGCCATGACTACATGGAACTCTATTCCACAGTACTACATAGAGCCATGACTACATGGAACTCTATTCCACAGTACTACATAGAGCCATGACTACATGGAAACTCTATTCCACAGTACTACATAGAGCCATGACTACATGGAATTCTATTCCACAGTACTACATAGAGCCGTGACTGCATGGAACTCTATTCCACAGTACTACATAGAGCCATGACTACATGGAACTCTATTCCACAGTACTACATAGAGCCATGACTACATGGAACTCTATTCCACAGTACTACATAGAGCCATGACTACATGGAACTCTATTCCACAGTACTACATAGAGCCATGACTACATGGAACTCTATTCCACAGTACTACATAGAGCCATGACTACATGGAACTCTATTCCACAGTACTACATAGAGCCTTGACTCCATGGAACTCTATTCCACAGTACTACATAGAGCCATGACTACATGGAACTCTATTCCACAGTACTACATAGAGCCATGACTACATGGAACTCTATTCCACAGTACTACATAGAGCCTTGACTCCATGGAACTCTATTCCACAGTACTACATAGAGACATGACTACATGGAACTCTATTCCACAGTACTACATAGAGCCATGACTACATGGAACTCTATTCCACAGTACTACATAGAGCCTTGACTCCATGGAACTCTATTCCACAGTACTACATAGAGTCATGACTACATGGAACTCTATTCCACAGTACTACATAGAGCCTTGACTCCATGGAACTCTATTCCACAGTACTACATAGAGCCATGACTACATGGAACTCTATTCCACAGTACTACATAGAGCCTTGACTCCATGGAACTCTATTCCACAGTACTACATAGAGCCTTGACTACATGGAACTCTATTCCACAGTACTACATAGAGCCATGACTACATGGAACTCTATTCCACAGTACTACATAGAGCCATGACTACATGGAACTCTATTCCACAGTACTACATAGAGCCTTGACTCCATGGAACTCTATTCCACAGTACTACATAGAGACATGACTACATGGAACTCTATTCCACAGTACTACATAGAGCCATGACTACATGGAACTCTATTCCACAGTACTACATAGAGCCTTGACTCCATGGAACTCTATTCCACAGTACTACATAGAGTCATGACTACATGGAACTCTATTCCACAGTACTACATAGAGCCTTGACTCCATGGAACTCTATTCCACAGTACTACATAGAGCCATGACTACATGGAACTCTATTCCACAGTACTACATAGAGCCTTGACTCCATGGAACTCTATTCCACAGTACTACATAGAGCCTTGACTACATGGAACTCTATTCCACAGTACTACATAGAGACATGGATACATGGAACTCTATTCCACAGTACTACATAGAGCCATGACTACATGGAACTCTATTCCACAGTACTATATTATAATGGGGACAGTAGATCTAGCTGGTCTGTCATAATATAATAGAGACAGAAGATCTAGCTGGTCTGTCACATTATAATATAGACATTAGATCTAGCTGGTCTGTCATATTATAATACAGACAGTAGATCGAGCTGGTCTGTCATATTATAATACAGACAGTTGATCTCGCTGGTCTGTCATATTATAATAGAGACAGTAGATCTAGCTGGTCTGTCATAATATAATAGAGACAGTAGATTTAGCTGGTCAATCATATTATAATGGACACAGTAGATGTTGCTGGTCTGTCATAATATAATAGAGACAGTAGATCTAGCTGGTCTGTCATATTATAATGGAGACAGTAGATCTAGCTGGTCTGTCATATTATAATAGAGACAGTACATCTAGTTGGTCTGTCATAATAGAATAGAGACAGTAGATCTAGCTGGTCTGTCATATTATAATGGAGACAGTAGATCTAGCTGGTCTGTCATATTATAATAGAGACAGTACATCTAGCTGGTCTGTCATAATAGAATAGAGACAGTAGATCTAGCTGTTCTGTCATAATATGAGACAGTAGATCGAGCTGGTCTTTCATGTTATAATAGAAACAGTAGATCTAGCTGGTCTGTCATAATATAATAGAGACAGTATATCTAGCTGGTCTGTCAAATTATAATAGAGACAGTAGATCGAGCTGGTCTGTCATATTATAATACAGACAGTTGATCTCGCTGGTCTGTCATATTATAATAGAGACAGTAGATCTAGCTGGTCTGTCATAAAATAATAGAGACAGTAGATCTAGCTGGTCTATCATATTATAATGGACACAGTAGATCTAGCTGGTCTGTCATAATATAATAGAGACTGTAGATCTAGCTGGTCTGTCATATTATAATAGAGACAGTAGATGTCGCTGGTCTGTCATAATATAATAGAGACAGTAGATCTAGTTGGTCTGTCATATTATAATAGAGACAGTACATCTAGCTGGTCTGTCATATTATAATAGAGACAGTAGATCTCGCTGGTCTGTCATAATAGAATAGAGACAGTAGATCTACCTGGTCTGTCATAATCTAATAGAGACAGTAGATTTTGCTGGTCTGTCATATTATAATAGAGACAGTAGATCTCGCTGGTCTGTCAAAATAGAATAGAGACAGTAGATCGAGCTGGTTTGTCATTTTATAATGGAGACAGTAGATCTAGCTGTTCTGTCATAATATGAGACAGTAGATCTAGCTGGTCTGTCATATTATAATAGAGACAGTAGATCTAGCTGGTCTGTCATATTATAATGGGGACAGTAGATCTAGCTGGTCAGTCATAATAGAATAGAGATAGTAGATCTAGCTGGTCTGTCACATTATAATAGAGACAGTAGATCGAGCTGGTCTGTCATATTATAATACAGACAGTTGATCTCGCTGGTCTGTCATATTATAATAGAGACAGTAGATCTAGCTGGTCTGTCATAATAGAATAGAGATAGTAGATCTTGCTGGTCTGTCACATTATAATAGAGACAGTAGATCGAGCTGGTCTGCCATATTATAATACAGACAGTTGATCTCGCTGGTCTGTCATATTATAATAGAGACAGTAGATCTAGCTGGTCTGTCATAATATAATAGAGACAGTATATCTATCTGGTCTGTCAAATTATAATAGAGACAGTAGATCTAGCTGGTCTGTCATAATATAGCAGAGACAGTAGATCTAGCTGATCTGTCATAAAATAATAGAGACAGTAGATCGAGCTGGTCTTTCATGTTATAATAGAAACAGTAGATCTAGCTGGTCTGTCATAATATAATAGAGACAGTATATCTAGCTGGTCTGTCATAATATAATAGAGACTGTAGATCTAGCTGGTCTGTCATATTATAATAGAGACAGTAGATGTCGCTGGTCTGTCATAATATAATAGAGACAGTAGATCTAGTTGGTCTGTCATATTATAATAGAGACAGTACATCTAGCTGGTCTGTCATATTATAATAGAGACAGTAGATCTAGCTGGTCTGTCATATTATAATGGAGACAGTAGATCTAGCTGGTCTGTCATATTATAATAGAGACAGTACATCTAGCTGGTATGTCATAATAGAATAGAGACAGTAGATCTAGCTGTTCTGTCATAATATGAGACAGTAGATCGAGCTGGTCTTTCATGTTATAATAGAAACAGTAGATCTAGCTGGTCTGTCATAATATAATAGAGACAGTATATCTAGCTGGTCTGTCAAATTATAATAGAGACAGTAGATCGAGCTGGTCTGTCATATTATAATACAGACAGTTGATCTCGCTGGTCTGTCATATTATAATAGAGACAGTAGATCTAGCTGGTCTGTCATAAAATAATAGAGACAGTAGATCTAGCTGGTCTATCATATTATAATGGACACAGTAGATCTAGCTGGTCTGTCATAATATAATAGAGACTGTAGATCTAGCTGGTCTGTCATATTATAATAGAGACAGTAGATGTCGCTGGTCTGTCATAATATAATAGAGACAGTAGATCTAGTTGGTCTGTCATATTATAATAGAGACAGTACATCTAGCTGGTCTGTCATATTATAATAGAGACAGTAGATCTCGCTGGTCTGTCATAATAGAATAGAGACAGTAGATCTACCTGGTCTGTCATAATCTAATAGAGACAGTAGATTTTGCTGGTCTGTCATATTATAATAGAGACAGTAGATCTCGCTGGTCTGTCAAAATAGAATAGAGACAGTAGATCGAGCTGGTTTGTCATTTTATAATGGAGACAGTAGATCTAGCTGTTCTGTCATAATATGAGACAGTAGATCTAGCTGGTCTGTCATATTATAATAGAGACAGTAGATCTAGCTGGTCTGTCATATTATAATGGGGACAGTAGATCTAGCTGGTCAGTCATAATAGAATAGAGATAGTAGATCTAGCTGGTCTGTCACATTATAATAGAGACAGTAGATCGAGCTGGTCTGTCATATTATAATACAGACAGTTGATCTCGCTGGTCTGTCATATTATAATAGAGACAGTAGATCTAGCTGGTCTGTCATAATAGAATAGAGATAGTAGATCTTGCTGGTCTGTCACATTATAATAGAGACAGTAGATCGAGCTGGTCTGCCATATTATAATACAGACAGTTGATCTCGCTGGTCTGTCATATTATAATAGAGACAGTAGATCTAGCTGGTCTGTCATAATATAATAGAGACAGTATATCTATCTGGTCTGTCAAATTATAATAGAGACAGTAGATCTAGCTGGTCTGTCATAATATAGCAGAGACAGTAGATCTAGCTGATCTGTCATAAAATAATAGAGACAGTAGATCGAGCTGGTCTTTCATGTTATAATAGAAACAGTAGATCTAGCTGGTCTGTCATAATATAATAGAGACAGTATATCTAGCTGGTCTGTCATAATATAATAGAGACTGTAGATCTAGCTGGTCTGTCATATTATAATAGAGACAGTAGATGTCGCTGGTCTGTCATAATATAATAGAGACAGTAGATCTAGTTGGTCTGTCATATTATAATAGAGACAGTACATCTAGCTGGTCTGTCATATTATAATAGAGACAGTAGATCTAGCTGGTCTGTCATAATCTAATAGAGACAGTAGATTTTGCTGGTCTGTCATATTATAATAGAGACAGTAGATCTCGCTGGTCTGTCATAATAGAATAGAGACAGTAGATCTACCTGGTCTGTCATAATCTAATAGAGACAGTAGATTTTGCTGGTCTGTCATATTATAATAGAGACAGTAGATCTCGCTGGTCTGTCAAAATAGAATAGAGACAGTAGATCGAGCTGGTCTGTCATATTATAATGGAGACAGTAGATCTAGCTGTTCTGTCATAATATGAGACAGTATATCTAGCTGGTCTGTTATAATATAATAGAGACAGTATATCTTGCTGGTCTGTCATAATATAATAGAGACAGTATATCTAGCTGGTCTGTCAAATTATGATAGAGACAGTAGATCTAGCTGATCTGTCATAAAATAATAGAGACAGTAGATCGAGCTGGTCTTTCATGTTATAATAGAAACAGTAGATCTAGCTGGTCTGTCATAATATAATAGAGACAGTATATCTAGCTGGTCTGTCAAATTATAATAGAGACAGTAGATCGAGCTGGTCTGTCATATTATAATACAGACAGTTGATCTCGCTGGTCTGTCATATTATAATAGAGACAGTAGATCTAGCTGGTCTGTCATAAAATAATAGAGACAGTAGATCTAGCTGGTCTATCATATTATAATGGACACAGTAGATCTAGCTGGTCTGTCATAATATAATAGAGACTGTAGATCTAGCTGGTCTGTCATATTATAATAGAGACAGTAGATGTCGCTGGTCTGTCATAATATAATAGAGACAGTAGATCTAGTTGGTCTGTCATATTATAATAGAGACAGTACATCTAGCTGGTCTGTCATATTATAATAGAGACAGTAGATCTAGCTGGTCTGTCATATTATAATAGAGACAGTAGATCTCGCTGGTCTGTCATAATAGAATAGAGACAGTAGATCTAGCTGATCTGTCATAAAATAATAGAGACAGTAGATCGAGCTGGTCTTTCATAAAATAATAGAGACAGTAGATCGAGCTGGTCTTTCATGTTATAATAGAAACAGTAGATCTAGCTGGTCTGTCATAATATAATAGAGACAGTATATCTAGCTGGTCTGTCAAATTATAATAGAGACAGTAGATCTAGCTGGTCTGTCATAAAATAATAGAGACAGTAGATCTAGCTGGTCTATCATATTATAATGGACACAGTAGATCTAGCTGGTCTGTCATAATATAATAGAGACAGTAGATGTCGCTGGTCTGTCATAATATAATAGAGACAGTAGATCTAGTTGGTCTGTCATATTATAATAGAGACAGTACATCTAGCTGGTCTGTCATATTATAATAGAGACAGTAGATCTAGCTGGTCTGTCATAATATAATAGAGACTGTAGATCTAGCTGGTCTGTCATATTATAATAGAGACAGTAGATGTCGCTGGTCTGTCATAATATAATAGAGACAGTAGATCTAGTTGGTCTGTCATATTATAATAGAGACAGTACATCTAGCTGGTCTGTCATATTATAATAGAGACAGTAGATCTAGCTGGTCTGTCATATTATAATAGAGACAGTAGATCTCGCTGGTCTGTCATAATAGAATAGAGACAGTAGATCTAGCTGATCTGTCATAAAATAATAGAGACAGTAGATCGAGCTGGTCTTTCATGTTATAATAGAAACAGTAGATCTAGCTGGTCTGTCATAATATAATAGAGACAGTATATCTAGCTGATCTGTCAAATTATAATAGAGACAGTAGATCGAGCTGGTCTGTCATATTATAATACAGACAGTTGATCTCGCTGGTCTGTCATATTATAATAGAGACAGTAGATCTAGCTGGTCTGTCATAAAATAATAGAGACAGTAGATCCAGCTGGTCTATCATATTATAATGGACACAGTAGATCTAGCTGGTCTGTCATAATATAATAGAGACAGTAGATCGAGCTGGTCTGTCATATTATAATACAGGCAGTTGATCTCGCTGGTCTGTCATATTATAATAGAGACAGTAGATCTAGCTGGTCTGTCATAATAGAATAGAGATAGTAGATCTAGCTGGTCTGTCACATTATAATAGAGACAGTAGATCGAGCTGGTCTGTCATATTATAATACAGACAGTTGATCTCGCTGGTCTGTCATATTATAATAGAGACAGTAGATCTAGCTGGTCTGTCATAATATAATAGAGACAGTATATCTAGCTGGTCTGTCAAATTATAATAGAGACAGTAGATCTAGCTGGTCTGTCATAATATAGCAGAGACAGTAGATCTAGCTGATCTGTCATAAAATAATAGAGACAGTAGATCGAGCTGGTCTTTCATGTTATAATAGAAACAGTAGATCTAGCTGGTCTGTCATAATATAATAGAGACAGTATATCTTGCTGGTCTGTCAAATTATGATAGAGACAGTAGATCTAGCTGATCTGTCATAAAATAATAGAGACAGTAGATCGAGCTGGTCTGTCATATTATAATAGAGACAGTAGATCTAGCTGGTCTGTCATAAAATAATAGAGACAGTAGATCTAGCTGGTCTATCATATTATAACGGACACAGTAGATCTAGCTGGTCTGTCATAATATAATAGAGACTGTAGATCTAGCTGGTCTGTCATATTATAATAGAGACAGTAGATGTCGCTGGTCTGTCATAATATAATAGAGACAGTAGATCTAGTTGGTCTGTCATATTATAATAGAGACAGTACATCTAGCTGGTCTGTCATATTATAATAGAGACAGTAGATCTAGCTGGTCTGTCATATTATAATAGAGACAGTAGATCTCGCTGGTCTGTCATAATAGAATAGAGACAGTAGATCTACCTGGTCTGTCATAATCTAATAGAGACAGTAGATTTTGCTGGTCTGTCATATTATAATAGAGACAGTACATCTCGCTGGTCTGTCAAAATAGAATAGAGACAGTAGATCGAGCTGGTCTGTCATATTATAATGGAGACAGTAGATCTAGCTGTTCTGTCATAATATGAGACAGTAGATCTAGCTGGTCTGTCATATTATAATAGAGACAGTAGATCTAGCTGGTCTGTCATATTATAATGGGGACAGTAGATCTAGCTGGTCTGTCATAATAAAATAGAGATAGTAGATCTAGCTGGTCTGTCATAATCTAATAGAGACAGTTGATCTCGCTGGTCTGTCATATTATAATAGAGACAGTAGATTTAGCTGGTCTATCATATTATAATGGACACAGTAGATGACGCTGGTCTGTCATAATATAATAGAGACAGTAGATCTAGCTGGTCTGTCATATTATAATAGAGACAGTACATCTAGCTGGTCTGTCATAATAGAATAGAGACAGTAGATCTAGCTGTTCTGTCATAATATGAGACAGTAGATCTAGCTGGTCTTTCATATTATAATAGAGACAGTAGATCTACCTGGTCTGTCATAGAATAATAGACACAGTAGATCTACCTGGTCTGTCATAGAATATTAGACACAGTAGATCTACCTGGTCTGTCATAGAATAATAGACACAGTAGATCTAGCTGGTCTGTTATAATATAATAGAGACAGTATATCTAGCTGGTCTGTCAAATTATAATAGAGACAGTAGATCTAGCTGGTCTGTCATAATATAGCAGAGACAGTAGATCTAGCTGATCTGTCATAAAATAATAGAGACAGTAGATCGAGCTGGTCTTTCATGTTATAATAGAAACAGTAGATCTAGCTGGTCTGTCATAATATAATAGGGACAGTATATCTAGCTGGTCTGTCAAATTATGATAGAGACAGTAGATCTAGCTGATCTGTCATAAAATAATAGAGACAGTAGATCGAGCTGGTCTTTCATGTTATAATAGAAACAGTAGATCTAGCTGGTCTGTCATAATATAATAGAGACTAGATCTAGCTGGTCTGTCATATTATAATAGAGACAGTAGATGTCGCTGGTCTGTCATAATATAATAGAGACAGTAGATCTAGCTGGTCTGTCATATTATAATAGAGACTGTAGATCTAGCTGGTCTGTCATATTATAATAGAGACAGTACATCTAGCTGGTCTGTCATAATAGAATAGAGACAGTAGATCTAGCTGTTCTGTCATAATATGAGACAGTAGATCTCGCTGGTCTTTCATATTATAATAGAGACAGTAGATCTCGCTGGTCTGTCATAATAGAATAGAGACAGTAGATCGAGCTGGTCTGTCATATTATAATGGAGACAGTAGATCTAGCTGTTCTGTCATAATATGAGACAGTAGATCTAGCTGGTCTGTCATATTATAATAGAGACAGTAGATCTAGCTGGTCTGTCATATTATAATGGAGACAGTAGATCTAGCTGGTCTGTCATAATAGAATAGAGATAGTAGATCTAGCTGGTCTGTCACATTATAATAGAGACAGTAGATCGAGCTGGTCTGTCATATTATAATACAGACAGTTGATCTCGCTGGTCTGTCATATTATAATAGAGACAGTAGATCTAGCTGGTTTGTCATAATATAATAGAGACAGTAGATTTAGCTGGTCTATCATATTATAATGGACACAGTAGATGTCGCTGGTCTGTCATAATATAATAGAGACAGTAGATCTAGCTGGTCTGTCATATTATAATAGAGACAGTACATCTAGCTGGTCTGTCATAATAGAATAGAGACAGTAGATCTAGCTGTTCTGTCATAATATGAGACAGTAGATCTAGCTGGTCTTTCATATTATAATAGAGACAGTAGATCTACCTGGTCTGTCATAGAATAATAGACACAGTAGATCTACCTGGTCTGCCATAGAATAATAGACACAGTAGATCTACCTGGTCTGTCATAGAATAATAGACACAGTAGATCTACCTGGTCTGCCATAGAATAATAGACACAGTAGATCTACCTGGTCTGTCATAGAATAATAGACACAGTAGATCTAGCTGGTCTGTTATAATATAGCAGAGACAGTAGATCTAGCTGATCTGTCATAAAATAATAGAGACAGTAGATCTAGCTGATCTGTCATAAAATAATAGAGACAGTAGATCGAGCTGGACCTTCATGTTATAATAGAAACAGTAGATCTAGCTGGTCTGTCATAATATAAAAGAGACTGTAGATCTAGCTGGTCTGTCATATTATAATAGAGACAGTAGATGTCGCTGGTCTGTCATAATATAAATGAGACAGTAGATCTAGCTGGTCTGTCATATTATAATAGAGACAGTAGATCTAGCTGGTCTGTCATATTATAATAGAGACAGTACATCTAGCTGGTCTGTCATAATAGAATAGAGACAGTAGATCTAGCTGTTCTGTCATAATATGAGACAGTATATCTAGCTGGTCTGTCATATTATAATAGAGACAGTAGATCTAGCTGGTCTGTCATAATATAATAGAGAAAAGTAGATTTAGCTGGTCTATCATATTATAATGGACACAGTAGATGTCGCTGGTCTGTCATAATATAATAGAGACAGTAGATCTAGCTGGTCTGTCATATTATAATAGAGACAGTACATCTAGCTGGTCTGTCATAATAGAATAGAGACAGTAGATCTAGCTGGTCTGTCATATTATAATAGAGACAGTACATCTAGCTGTTCTGTCATAATATGAGACAGTAGATCTAGCTGGTCTTTCATATTATAATAGAGACAGTAGATCTACCTGGTCTGTCATAGAATAATAGACACAGTAGATCTACCTGGTCTGTCATAGAATAATAGACACAGTAGATCTACCTGGTCTGTCATAGAATAATAGACACAGTAGATATAGCTGGTCTGTTATAATATAGCAGAGACAGTAGATCTAGCTGATCTGTCATAAAATAATAGAGACAGTAGATCGACCTGGTCTTTCATGTTATAATAGAAACAGTAGATCTAGCTGGTCTGTCATAATATAATAGAGACAGTATATCTAGCTGGTCTGTCAAATTATGATAGAGACAGTAGATCTAGCTGATCTGTCATAAAATAATAGAGACAGTAGATCGAGCTGGACCTTCATGTTATAATAGAAACAGTAGATCTACCTGGTCTGTCATATTATAATAGAGACAGTAGATGTCGCTGGTCTGTCATAATATAAATGAGACAGTAGATCTAGCTGGTCTGTCATATTATAATAGAGACAGTAGATCTAGCTGGTCTGTCATATTATAATAGAGACAGTACATCTAGCTGGTCTGTCATAATAGAATAGAGACAGTAGATCTAGCTGTTCTGTCATAATATGAGACAGTATATCTAGCTGGTCTGTCATATTATAATAGAGACAGTAGATCTAGCTGGTCTGTCATAATATAATAGAGACAGTAGATTTAGCTGGTCTATCATATTATAATGGACACAGTAGATGTCGCTGGTCTGTCATAATATAATAGAGACAGTAGATCTAGCTGGTCTGTCATATTATAATAGAGACAGTACATCTAGCTGGTCTGTCATAATAGAATAGAGACAGTAGATCTAGCTGTTCTGTCATAATATGAGACAGTAGATCTACCTGGTCTGTCATAGAATAATAGACACAGTAGATCTACCTGGTCTGTCATAGAATAATAGACACAGTAGATCTACCTGGTCTGTCATAGAATAATAGACACAGTAGATCTAGCTGGTCTGTTATAATATAATAGAGACAGTATATCTAGCTGGTCTGTCAAATTATAATAGAGACAGTAGATCTAGCTGGTCTGTCATAATATAGCAGAGACAGTAGATCGAGCTGGTCTTTCATGTTATAATAGAAACAGTAGATCTAGCTGGTCTGTCATAATATAATAGAGACAGTATATCTAGCTGGTCTGTCAAATTATGATAGAGACAGTAGATCTAGCTGATCTGTCATAAAATAATAGAGACAGTAGATCGAGCTGGACCTTCATGTTATAATAGAAACAGTAGATCTAGCTGGTCTGTCATATTATAATAGAGACTAGATCTAGCTGGTCTGTCATATTATAATAGAGACAGTAGATGTCGCTGGTCTGTCATAATATAATAGAGACTGTAGATCTAGCTGGTCTGTCATATTATAATAGAGACAGTACATCTAGCTGGTCTGTCATAATAGAATAGAGACAGTAGATCTAGCTGTTCTGTCATAATATGAGACAGTAGATCTCGCTGGTCTTTCATATTATAATAGAGACAGTAGATCTCGCTGGTCTGTCATAATAGAATAGAGACAGTAGATCTACCTGGTCTGTCATAATCTAATAGAGACAGTAGATTTTGCTGGTCTGTCATATTATAATAGAGACAGTAGATCTCGCTGGTCTGTCATAATATGAGACAGTAGATCTAGCTGGTCTGTCATATTATAATAGAGACAGTAGATCTAGCTGGTCTGTCATATTATAATGGGGACAGTAGATCTAGCTGGTCTGTCATAATAGAATAGAGATAGTAGATCTAGCTGGTCTGTCACATTATAATAGAGACAGTAGATCGAGCTGGTCTGTCATATTATAATACAGACAGTTGTTCTCGCTGGTCTGTCATATTATAATAGAGACAGTAGATCTAGCTGGTTTGTCATAATATAATAGAGACAGTAGATTTAGCTGGTCTATCATATTATAATGGACACAGTAGATGTCTCTGGTCTGTCATAATATAATAGAGACAGTAGATCTAGCTGGTCTGTCATATTATAATGGAGACAGTAGATCTAGCTGGTCTGTCATATTATAATAGAGACAGTACATCTAGCTGGTCTGTCATAATAGAATAGAGACAGTAGATCTAGCTGTTCTGTCATAATATGAGACAGTAGATCTAGCTGGTCTTTCATATTATAATGGAGACAGTAGATCTACCTGGTCTGTCATAGAATAATAGACACAGTAGATCTACCTGGTCTGTCATAGAATAATAGACACAGTAGATCTAGCTGGTCTGTTATAATATAATAGAGACAGTATATCTAGCTGGTCTGTCAAATTATAATAGAGACAGTAGATCTAGCTGGTCTGTCATAATATAGCAGAGACAGTAGATCTAGCTGATCTGTCATAAAATAATAGAGACAGTAGATTGAGCTGGTCTTTCATGTTATAATAGAAACAGTAGATCTAGCTGGTCTGTCATAATATAATAGAGACAGTATATCTAGATGGTCTGTCAAATTATGATAGAGACAGTAGATCTAGCTGATCTGTCATAAAATAATAGAGACAGTAGATCGAGCTGGACCTTCATGTTATAATAGAAACAGTAGATCTAGCTGGTCTGTCATAATATAAAAGAGACTAGATCTAGCTGGTCTGTCATATTATAATAGAGACAGTAGATCTAGCTGGTCTGTCATATTATAATAGAGACAGTAGATCTAGCTGGTCTGTCATATTATAATAGAGACAGTACATCTAGCTGGTCAGTCATAATAGAATAGAGACAGTAGATCTAGCTGTTCTGTCATAATATGAGACAGTAGATCTCGCTGGTCTTTCATATTATAATAGAGACAGTAGATCTCGCTGGTCTGTCATAATAGAATAGAGACAGTAGATCTACCTGGTCTGTCATAATCTAATAGAGACAGTAGATTTTGCTGGTCTGTCATATTATAATAGAGACAGTAGATCTCGCTGGTCTGTCAAAATAGAATAGAGACAGTAGATCGAGCTGGTCTGTCATATTATAATGGAGACAGTAGATCTAGCTGTTCTGTCATAATATGAGACAGTAGATCTAGCTGGTCTGTCATATTATAATAGAGACAGTAGATCTAGCTGGTCTGTCATATTATAATGGGGACAGTAGATCTAGCTGGTCTGTCATAATAGAATAGAGATAGTAGATCTAGCTGGTCTGTCACATTATAATAGAGACAGTAGATCGAGCTGGTCTGTCATATTATAATACAGACAGTTGATCTCGTTGGTCTGTCATATTATAATAGAGACAGTAGATCTAGCTGGTTTGTCATAATATAATAGAGACAGTAGATTTAGCTGGTCTATCATATTATAATGGACACAGTAGATGTCGCTGGTCTGTCATAATATAATAGAGACAGTAGATCTAGCTGGTCTGTCATATTATAATAGAGACAGTACATCTAGCTGGTCTGTCATAATAGAATAGAGACAGTAGATCTACCTGGTCTGTCATAGAATAATAGACACAGTAGATCTACCTGGTCTGTCATAGAATAATAGACACAGTAGATCTACCTGGTCTGTCATAGAATAATAGACACAGTAGATCTAGCTGGTCTGTTATAATATAGCAGAGACAGTAGATCTAGCTGATCTGTCATAAAATAATAGAGACAGTAGATCGAGCTGGTCTTTCATGTTATAATAGAAACAGTAGATCTAGCTGGTCTGTCATAATATAATAGAGACAGTATATCTAGCTGGTCTGTCAAATTATGATAGAGACAGTAGATCTAGCTGATCTGTCATAAAATAATAGAGACAGTAGATCGAGCTGGACCTTCATGTTATAATAGAAACAGTAGATCTAGCTGGTCTGTCATAATATAATAGAGACTGTAGATCTAGCTGGTCTGTCATATTATAATAGAGACAGTAGATGTCGCTGGTCTGTCATAATATAAATGAGACAGTAGATCTAGCTGGTCTGTCATATTATAATAGAGACAGTAGATCTAGCTGGTCTGTCATATTATAATAGAGACAGTACATCTAGCTGGTCTGTCATAATAGAATAGAGACAGTAGATCTAGCTGTTCTGTCATAATATGAGACAGTATATCTAGCTGGTCTGTCATATTATAATGGAGACAGTAGATCTAGGTGGTCTGTCATATTATAATAGAGACAGTACATCTAGCTGGTCTGTCATAATAGAATAGAGACAGTAGATCTAGCTGTTCTGTCATAATATGAGACAGTAGATCTCGCTGGTCTTTCATATTATAATAGAGACAGTAGATCTCGCTGGTCTGTCATAATAGAATAGAGACAGTAGATCTACCTGGTCTGTCATAATCTAATAGAGACAGTAGATTTTGCTGGTCTGTCATATTATAATAGAGACAGTAGATCTCGCTGGTCTGTCATAATAGAATAGAGACAGTAGATCGAGCTGGTCTGTCATACTATAATGGAGACAGTAGATCTAGCTGTTCTGTCATAATATGAGACAGTAGATCTAGCTGGTCTTTCATATTATAATAGAGACAGTAGATCTACCTGGTCTGTCATAATATAATAGATACAGTAGATCTACCTGGTCTGTCATAGAATAATAGAGACAGTAGATCTAGCTGGTCTGTCATATTATAATAGAGGCAGTAGATCTAGCTGGTCTGTCATAATATAATAGAGACAGTATATCTAGCTGGTCTGTCAAATTATAATAGAGACAGTAGATCTAGCTGGTCTGTCATAATATAGCAGAGACAGTAGATCTACCTGGTCTGTCATAAAATAATAGAGACAGTAGATCTAGCTGGTCTGTCATAATATGATAGAGACAGTAGATCTAGCTGATCTGTCATAAAATAATAGAGACAGTAGATCGAGCTGGTCTTTCATGTTATAATAGAAACAGTAGATCTAGCTGGTCTGTCATAATGTAATAGAGACAGTATATCTAGCTGGTCTGTCACATTATAATAGAGACAGTAGATCTAGCTGGTCTGTGATAATATAGCAGAGACAGTAGATCTACATGGTCTGTCATAAAATAATAGAGACAGTAGATCGAGCTGGTCTGTCATATTATAATAGAGACAGTAGATCTAGCTGTTCTGTCATAATATGAGACAGTATATCTAGCTGGTCTGTCATATTATAATAGAGGCAGTAGATTTAGCTGGTCTGTCATAATATAGCAGAGACAGTAGATCTACCTGGTCTGTCATAAAATAATAGAGACAGTAGATCGAGCTGGTCTGTCATAATATGAGACAGTATATCTAGCTGGTCTGTCATATTATAATAGAGGCAGTAGATTTAGCTGGTCTGTCATAATATAGCAGAGACAGTAGATCTAGCTGATCTGTCATAAAATAATAGAGACAGTAGATTGAGCTGTTCTTTCGTGTTATAATAGAAACAGTAGATCTACCTGGCCTGTCATAATATAATAGAGACAGTAGATCTAGCTGTTCTGTCATAATATGAGACAGTACATCTAGCTGGTCTGTCATAATAGAATAGAGACAGTAGATCTAGCTGTTCTGTCATAATATGAGACAGTAGATCTCGCTGGTCTTTCATATTATAATAGAGACAGTAGATCTTGCAGGTCTGTCATAATAGAATAGAGACAGTAGATCTACCTGGTCTGTCATAATCTAATAGAGACAGTAGATTTTGCTGCTCTGTCATATTATAATAGAGACAGTAGATCTCGCTGGTCTGTCATAATAGAATAGAGACAGTAGATCGAGCTGGTCTGTCATATTATAATGGAGACAGTAGATCTAGCTGTTCTGTCATAATATGAGACAGTAGATCTAGCTGGTCTTTCATATTATAATAGAGACAGTAGATCTACCTGGTCTGTCATAATGTAATAGAGACAGTATATCTAGCTGGTCTGTCACATTATAATAGAGACAGTAGATCTAGCTGGTCTGTCATAATATAGCAGAGACAGTAGATCTACATGGTCTGTCATAAAATAATAGAGACAGTAGATTGAGCTGGTCTGTCATAATATGATAGAGACAGTAGATCTAGCTGATCTGTCATATTATAATAGAGACAGTAGATCTAGCTGTTCTGTCATAATATGAGACAGTATATCTAGCTGGTCTGTCATATTATAATAGAGACAGTAGATCTAGCTGTTCTGTCATAATATGAGACAGTATATCTAGCTGGTCTGTCATATTATAATAGAGGCAGTAGATCTAGCTGGTCTGTCATAATATAGCAGAGACAGTAGATCTACCTGGTCTGTCATAAAATAATAGAGACAGTAGATCGAGCTGGTCTGTCATAATATGATAGAGACAGTAGATCTAGCTGATCTGTCATAAAATAACAGAGACAGTAGATTGAGCTGTTCTTTCATGTTATAATAGAAACAGTAGATCTACCTGGTCTGTCATATTATAATAGAGACAGTAGATCTAGCTGGTCTTTCACATTATAATAGAGACATTCGATCTAGCTGGTCTGTCATATTATAATACAGACAGTTGATCTCGCTTGTCTGTCATATTATAATAGAGACAGTAGATCTAGCTGGTCTGTCATAAAATAATAGAGACAGTAGATCTAGCTGGTCTATCATGTTATAATGGAGACAGTAGATCTAGCTGGTCTGTCATAATATAATAGAGACTGTAGATCTAGCTGGTCTGTCATATTATAATAGAGACAGTAGATGTCGCTGGTCTGTCATAATATAACAGAGACAGTAGATCGAGCTGGTCTGTCATAATATGATAGAGACAGTAGATCTAGCTGATCTGTCATAAAATAATAGAGACAGTAGATCGAGCTGGTCTGTCATATTATAATAGAGACAGTACATCTAGCTGGTATGTCATAATAGAATAGAGACAGTATATCTAGCTGGTCTGTCAAATTATGATAGAGACAGTAGATCTAGCTGATCTGTCATAAAATAATAGAGACAGTGGATCGAGCTGGTCTTTCATGTTATAATAGAAACAGTAGATCTAGCTGTTCTGTCATAATATGAGACAGTAGATCTCGCTGGTCTTTCATATTATAATAGAGACAGTAGATCTCGCTGGTCTGTCATTTTATAATAGAAACAGTAGATCTAGCTGGTCTGTCATAATATACTAGAGACAGTATATCTAGCTGGTCTGTCAAATTATGATAGAGACAGTAGATCTAGCTGATCTGTCATAAAATAATAGAGACAGTGGATCGAGCTGGTCTTTCATGTTATAATAGAAACAGTAGATCTAGCTGTTCTGTCATAATATGAGACAGTAGATCTCGCTGGTCTTTCATATTATAATAGAGACAGTAGATCTAGCTGGTCTGTCATATTATAATGGAGACAGTAGATCTAGCTGGTCTGTCATATTATAATAGAGACAGTAGATCTACCTGGTCTGTCATAAAATAATAGAGACAGTAGATCGAGCTGGTCTGTCATAATATGAGACAGTATATCTAGCTGGTCTGTCATATTATAATAGAGACAGTAGATCTAGCTGGTCTGTCATATTATAATGGAGACAGTAGATCTAGCTGGTCTGTCATATTATAATAGAGACAGTAGATCTAGCTGTTCTGTCATAATATGAGACAGTATATCTAGCTGGTCTGTCATATTATAATAGAGACAGTAGATCTAGCTGGTCTGTCATATTATAATGGAGACAGTAGATCTAGCTGGTCTGTCATATTATAATAGAGGCAGTAGATCTAGCTGGTCTGTCATAATATAGCAGAGACAGTAGATCTACCTGGTCTGTCATAAAATAATAGAGACAGTAGATCGAGCTGGTCTGTCATAATATGATAGAGACAGTAGATCTAGCTGATCTGTCATAAAATAATAGAGACAGTAGATTGAGCTGTTCTTTCATGTTATAATACAAACAGTAGATCTACCTGGCCTGTCATAATATAATAGAGACAGTAGATCTAGCTGTTCTGTCATAATATGAGACAGTACATCTAGCTGGTCTGTCATAATAGAATAGAGACAGTAGATCTAGCTGGTCTGTCATATTATAATGGAGACAGTAGATCTAGCTGGTCTGTCATATTATAATAGAGACAGTAGATCTAGCTGGTCTGTCACATTATAATAGAGACAGTAGATCTACCTGGTCTGTCATAAAATAATAGAGACAGTAGATCGAGCTGGTCTGTCATAATATGAGACAGTATATCTAGCTGGTCTGTCATATTATAATAGAGACAGTAGATCTAGCTGGTCTGTCATATTATAATGGAGACAGTAGATCTAGCTGGTCTGTCATATTATAATAGAGACAGTAGATCTAGCTGGTCTGTCATATTATAATGGAGACAGTAGATCTAGCTGGTCTGTCATATTATAATGGAGACAGTAGATCTAGCTGGTCTGTCATATTATAATAGAGACAGTAGATCTAGCTGGTCTGTCATAATATGATAGAGACAGTAGATCTAGCTGGTCTGTCATATTATAATAGAGGCAGTAGATCTAGCTGGTCTGTCATAATATAGCAGAGACAGTAGATCTACCTGGTCTGTCATAAAATAATAGAGACAGTAGATCGAGCTGGTCTGTCATAATATGATAGAGACAGTAGATCTAGCTGATCTGTCATAAAATAATAGAGACAGTAGATTGAGCTGTTCTTTCATGTTATAATACAAACAGTAGATCTACCTGGCCTGTCATAATATAATAGAGACAGTAGATCTAGCTGTTCTGTCATAATATGAGACAGTATATCTAGCTGGTCTGTCATATTATAATAGAGACAGTAGATCGAGCTGGTCTGTCATATTATAATGGAGACAGTAGATCTAGGTGGTATGTCATATTATAATAGAGACAGTACATCTAGCTGGTCTGTCATAATAGAATAGAGACAGTAGATCTAGCTGTTCTGTCATAATATGAGACAGTAGATCTAGCTGGTCTTTCATATTATAATAGAGACAGTAGATCTACCTGGTCTGTCATAATGTAATAGAGACAGTATATCTAGCTGGTCTGTCACATTATAATAGAGACAGTAGATCTAGCTGGTCTGTCATAATATAGCAGAGACAGTAGATCTACATGGTCTGTCATAAAATAATAGAGACAGTAGATTGAGCTGGTCTGTCATAATATGATAGAGACAGTAGATCTAGCTGATCTGTCATATTATAATAGAGACAGTAGATCTAGCTGTTCTGTCATAATATGAGACAGTATATCTAGCTGGTCTGTCATATTATAATAGAGACAGTAGATCTAGCTGGTCTGTCATAATATAGCAGAGACAGTAGATCTACCTGGTCTGTCATAAAATAATAGAGACAGTAGATCGAGCTGGTCTGTCATAATATGATAGAGACAGTAGATCTAGCTGATCTGTCATAAAATAATAGAGACAGTAGATCTAGCTGGTCTGTCATATTATAATGGGGACAGTAGATCTAGCTGGTCTGTCATAATAGAATAGAGACAGTAGATCTAGCTGGTCTTTCACATTATAATAGAGACATTAGATCTAGCTGGTCTGTCATATTATAATACAGACAGTTGATCTCGCTTGTCTGTCATATTATAATAGAGACAGTAGATCTACCTGGTCTGTCATAAAATAATAGAGACAGTAGATCGAGCTGGTCTGTCATAATATGATAGAGACAGTAGATCTAGCTGATCTGTCATAAAATAATAGAGACAGTAGATCGAGCTGGTCTGTCATAATATGATAGAGACAGTAGATCTAGCTGGTCTGTCATATTATAATGGGGACAGTAGATCTAGCTGGTCTGTCATAATAGAATAGAGACAGTAGATCTAGCTGGTCTGTCACATTATAATAGAGACATTAGATCTAGCTGGTCTGTCATATTATAATACAGACAGTAGATCTAGCTGGTCTGTCATAAAATAATAGAGACAGTAGATCTAGCTGGTCTATCATGTTATAATGGAGACAGTAGATCTAGCTGGTCTGTCATAATATAATAGAGACTGTAGATCTAGCTGGTCTGTCATATTACAATAGAGACAGTAGATGTCGCTGGTCTGTCATAATATAATAGAGACAGTAGATCGAGCTGGTCTGTCATAATATGATAGAGACAGTAGATCTAGCTGATCTGTCATAAAATAATAGAGACAGTATATCGAGCTGGTCTTTAATGTTATAATAGAAACAGTAGATCTAGCTGGTCTGTCATAATATAATAGAGACAGTATATCTATCTGGTCTGTCAAATTATAATAGAGACAGTAGATCTAGCTGGTCTGTCATAATATAGCAGAGACAGTAGATCTACCTGGTCTGTCATAAAATAATAGAGACAGTAGATCGAGCTGGTCTGTCATAATATGATAGAGACAGTAGATCTAGCTGATCTGTCATAAAATAATAGAGACAGTAGATCGAGCTGTTCTTTCATGTTATAATAGAAACAGTAGATCTACCTGGTCTATCATAATATAATAGAGACAGTAGATCTAACTGTTCTGTCATAATATTAGACAGTATATCTAGCTGGTCTGTCATATTATAATAGAGACAGTAGATCTAGCTGGTCTGTCATATTATAATAGAGACAGTACATCTAGCTGGTCTGTCATAATAGAATAGAGACAGTAGATCTAGCTGTTCTGTCATAATATGAGACAGTAGATCTAGCTGGTCTTTCATATTATAATAGAGATAATAGATCTACCTGGTCTGTCATAATATAATAGATACCGTAGATCTAGCTGGTCTGTCATAATATAATAGAGACAGTATATCTAACTGGTCTGTCAAATTATGATAGAGACAGTAGATCTAGCTGATCTGTCATAAAATGATAGAGACAGTAGATCGAGCTGGTCTGTCATAATATGATAGAGACAGTAGATCTAGCTGATCTGTCATAAAATAATAGAGACAGTAGATCGAGCTGGTCTTTCATGTTATAATAGAAACAGTAGATCTACCTGGTCTGTCATAATATAATAGAGACAGTATATCTAGCTGGTCTGTCATAATATAATAGAGACAGTAGATCTAGCTGGTCTGTCATATTATAATAGAGACAGTAGATCTAGCTGGTCTGTCATAATATAATAGAGACAGTAGATCTAGCTGGTCTGTCATAATATAATAGAGACAGTAGATCTAGCTGGTCTGTCATAATATAATAGAGACAGTAGATCTAGCTGGTCTGTCATAATATAATAGAGACAGTAGATCTAACTGGTCTGTCAAATTATGATAGAGACAGTAGATCTAGCTGGTCTGTCATAAAATAATAGAGACAGTAGATCTAGCTGGTCTGTCACATTATAATAGAGACAGTAGATCTAGCTGGTCTGTCATAAAATAATAGAGACAGTAGATCTAGCTGGTCTATCATGTTATAATGGAGACAGTAGATCTAGCTGGTCTGTCATAATATAATAGAGACTGTAGATCTAGCTGGTCTGTCATATTATAATAGAGACAGTAGATGTCGCTGGTCTGTCATAAAATAATAGAGACAGTAGATCTAGCTGGTCTGTCACATTATAATAGAGACATTAGATCTAGCTGGTCTGTCATATTATAATACAGACAGTAGATCTAGCTGGTCTGTCATAAAATAATAGAGACAGTAGATCTAGCTGGTCTATCATGTTATAATGGAGACAGTAGATCTAGCTGGTCTGTCATAATATAATAGAGACTGTAGATCTAGCTGGTCTGTCATATTATAATAGAGACAGTAGATGTCGCTGGTCTGTCATAATATAATAGAGACAGTAGATCGAGCTGGTCTGTCATAATATGATAGAGACAGTAGATCTAGCTGATCTGTCATAAAATAATAGAGACAGTAGATCGAGCTGGTCTTTCATGTTATAATAGAAACAGTAGATCTAGCTGGTCTGTCAAATTATAATAGAGACAGTAGATCTAGCTGGTCTGTCATAATATAGCAGAGACAGTAGATCTACCTGGTCTGTCATAAAATAATAGAGACAGTAGATCGAGCTGGTCTGTCATAATATGATAGAGACAGTAGATCTAGCTGATCTGTCATAAAATAATAGAGACAGTAGATCGAGCTGGTCTGTCATAATATGATAGAGACAGTAGATCTAGCTGGTCTGTCATATTATAATGGGGACAGTAGATCTAGCTGTTCTGTCATAATAGAATAGAGACAGTAGATCTAGCTGGTCTGTCACATTATAATAGAGACATTAGATCTAGCTGGTCTGTCATATTATAATACAGACAGTAGATCTAGCTGGTCTGTCATAAAATAATAGAGACAGTAGATCTAGCTGGTCTATCATGTTATAATGGAGACAGTAGATCTAGCTGGTCTGTCATAATATAATAGAGACTGTAGATCTAGCTGGTCTGTCATATTATAATAGAGACAGTAGATGTCGCTGGTCTGTCATAATATAATAGAGACAGTAGATCGAGCTGGTCTGTCATAATATGATAGAGACAGTAGATCTAGCTGATCTGTCATAAAATAATAGAGACAGTAGATCGAGCTGGTCTTTCATGTTATAATAGAAACAGTAGATCTAGCTGGTCTGTCATAATATAATAGAGACAGTATATCTATCTGGTCTGTCAAATTATAATAGAGACAGTAGATCTAGCTGGTCTGTCATAATATAGCAGAGACAGTAGATCTACCTGGTCTGTCATAAAATAATAGAGACAGTAGATCGAGCTGGTCTGTCATAATATGATAGAGACAGTAGATCTAGCTGATCTGTCATAAAATAATAGAGACAGTAGATCGAGCTGTTCTTTCATGTTATAATAGAAACAGTAGATCTACCTGGTCTATCATAATATAATAGAGACAGTAGATCTAACTGTTCTGTCATAATATTAGACAGTATATCTAGCTGGTCTGTCATATTATAATAGAGACAGTAGATCTAGCTGGTCTGTCATATTATAATAGAGACAGTACATCTAGCTGGTCTGTCATAATAGAATAGAGACAGTAGATCTAGCTGTTCTGTCATAATATGAGACAGTAGATCTAGCTGGTCTTTCATATTATAATAGAGACAATAGATCTACCTGGTCTGTCATAATATAATAGATACCGTAGATCTAGCTGGTCTGTCATAATATAATAGAGACAGTATATCTAACTGGTCTGTCAAATTATGATAGAGACAGTAGATCTAGCTGATCTGTCATAAAATGATAGAGACAGTAGATCGAGCTGGTCTTTCATGTTATAATAGAAACAGTAGATCTACCTGGTCTGTCATAATATAATAGAGACAGTATATCTAGCTGGTCTGTCATAATATAATAGAGACAGTAGATCTAGCTGGTCTGTCATATTATAATAGAGACAGTAGATCTAGCTGGTCTGTCATAATATAATAGAGACAGTAGATCTAGCTGGTCTGTCATAATATAATAGAGACAGTAGATCTAGCTGGTCTGTCATAATATAATAGAGACAGTAGATCTAGCTGGTCTGTCATAATATAATATAGATAGAGACAGTAGATCTAGCTGGTCTGTCATAAAATAATAGAGACAGTAGATCTAGCTGGTCTGTCAGAGACAGTAGATCTAGCTGGTCTGTCATAAAATAATAGAGACAGTAGATCTAGCTGGTCTATCATGTTATAATGGAGACAGTAGATCTAGCTGGTCTGTCATAATATAATAGAGACTGTAGATCTAGCTGGTCTGTCATATTATAATAGAGACAGTAGATGTCGCTGGTCTGTCATAAAATAATAGAGACAGTAGATCTAGCTGGTCTGTCACATTATAATAGAGACATTAGATCTAGCTGGTCTGTCATATTATAATACAGACAGTAGATCTAGCTGGTCTGTCATAAAATAATAGAGACAGTAGATCTAGCTGGTCTATCATGTTATAATGGAGACAGTAGATCTAGCTGGTCTGTCATAATATAATAGAGACTGTAGATCTAGCTGGTCTGTCATATTATAATAGAGACAGTAGATGTCGCTGGTCTGTCATAATATAATAGAGACAGTAGATCGAGCTGGTCTGTCATAATATGATAGAGACAGTAGATCTAGCTGATCTGTCATAAAATAATAGAGACAGTAGATCGAGCTGGTCTTTCATGTTATAATAGAAACAGTAGATCTAGCTGGTCTGTCATAAAATAATAGAGACAGTATATCTATCTGGTCTGTCAAATTATAATAGAGACAGTAGATCTAGCTGGTCTGTCATAATATAGCAGAGACAGTAGATCTACCTGGTCTGTCATAAAATAATAGAGACAGTAGATCGAGCTGGTCTGTCATAATATGATAGAGACAGTAGATCTAGCTGATCTGTCATAAAATAATAGAGACAGTAGATCGAGCTGGTCTGTCATAATATGATAGAGACAGTAGATCTAGCTGGTCTGTCATATTATAATGGGGACAGTAGATCTAGCTGTTCTGTCATAATAGAATAGAGACAGTAGATCTAGCTGGTCTGTCACATTATAATAGAGACATTAGATCTAGCTGGTCTGTCATATTATAATACAGACAGTAGATCTAGCTGGTCTGTCATAAAATAATAGAGACAGTAGATCTAGCTGGTCTATCATGTTATAATGGAGACAGTAGATCTAGCTGGTCTGTCATAATATAATAGAGACTGTAGATCTAGCTGGTCTGTCATATTATAATAGAGACAGTAGATGTCGCTGGTCTGTCATAATATAATAGAGACAGTAGATCGAGCTGGTCTGTCATAATATGATAGAGACAGTAGATCTAGCTGATCTGTCATAAAATAATAGAGACAGTAGATCGAGCTGGTCTTTCATGTTATAATAGAAACAGTAGATCTAGCTGGTCTGTCATAATATAATAGAGACAGTATATCTATCTGGTCTGTCAAATTATAATAGAGACAGTAGATCTAGCTGGTCTGTCATAATATAGCAGAGACAGTAGATCTACCTGGTCTGTCATAAAATAATAGAGACAGTAGATCGAGCTGGTCTGTCATAATATGATAGAGACAGTAGATCTAGCTGATCTGTCATAAAATAATAGAGACAGTAGATCGAGCTGTTCTTTCATGTTATAATAGAAACAGTAGATCTACCTGGTCTATCATAATATAATAGAGACAGTAGATCTAACTGTTCTGTCATAATATTAGACAGTATATCTAGCTGGTCTGTCATATTATAATAGAGACAGTAGATCTAGCTGGTCTGTCATATTATAATAGAGACAGTACATCTAGCTGGTCTGTCATAATAGAATAGAGACAGTAGATCTAGCTGTTCTGTCATAATATGAGACAGTAGATCTAGCTGGTCTTTCATATTATAATAGAGACAATAGATCTACCTGGTCTGTCATAATATAATAGATACCGTAGATCTAGCTGGTCTGTCATAATATAATAGAGACAGTATATCTAACTGGTCTGTCAAATTATGATAGAGACAGTAGATCTAGCTGATCTGTCATAAAATGATAGAGACAGTAGATCGAGCTGGTCTTTCATGTTATAATAGAAACAGTAGATCTACCTGGTCTGTCATAATATAATAGAGACAGTATATCTAGCTGGTCTGTCATAATATAATAGAGACAGTAGATCTAGCTGGTCTGTCATATTATAATAGAGACAGTAGATCTAGCTGGTCTGTCATAATATAATAGAGACAGTAGATCTAGCTGGTCTGTCATAATATAATAGAGACAGTAGATCTAGCTGGTCTGTCATAATATAATAGAGACAGTAGATCTAGCTGGTCTGTCATAATATAATAGAGACAGTAGATCTAACTGGTCTGTCAAATTATGATAGAGACAGTAGATCTAGCTGGTCTGTCATAAAATAATAGAGACAGTAGATCTAGCTGGTCTGTCACATTATAATAGAGACAGTAGATCTAGCTGGTCTGTCATAAAATAATAGAGACAGTAGATCTAGCTGGTCTATCATGTTATAATGGAGACAGTAGATCTAGCTGGTCTGTCATAATATAATAGAGACTGTAGATCTAGCTGGTCTGTCATATTATAATAGAGACAGTAGATGTCGCTGGTCTGTCATAAAATAATAGAGACAGTAGATCTAGCTGGTCTGTCACATTATAATAGAGACATTAGATCTAGCTGGTCTGTCATATTATAATACAGACAGTAGATCTAGCTGGTCTGTCATAAAATAATAGAGACAGTAGATCTAGCTGGTCTATCATGTTATAATGGAGACAGTAGATCTAGCTGGTCTGTCATAATATAATAGAGACTGTAGATCTAGCTGGTCTGTCATATTATAATAGAGACAGTAGATGTCGCTGGTCTGTCATAATATAATAGAGACAGTAGATCGAGCTGGTCTGTCATAATATGATAGAGACAGTAGATCTAGCTGATCTGTCATAAAATAATAGAGACAGTAGATCGAGCTGGTCTTTCATGTTATAATAGAAACAGTAGATCTAGCTGGTCTGTCATAAAATAATAGAGACAGTATATCTATCTGGTCTGTCAAATTATAATAGAGACAGTAGATCTAGCTGGTCTGTCATAATATAGCAGAGACAGTAGATCTACCTGGTCTGTCATAAAATAATAGAGACAGTAGATCGAGCTGGTCTGTCATAATATGATAGAGACAGTAGATCTAGCTGATCTGTCATAAAATAATAGAGACAGTAGATTGAGCTGTTCTTTCATGTTATAATAGAAACAGTAGATCTACCTGGTCTGTCATATTATAATAGAGACAGTAGATCTAGCTGGTCTGTCATATTATAATGGGGACAGTAGATCTAGCTGGTCTGTCATAATAGAATAGAGACAGTAGATCTAGCTGGTCTTTCACATTATAATAGAGACATTAGATCTAGCTGGTCTGTCATATTATAATACAGACAGTTGATCTCGCTTGTCTGTCATATTATAATAGAGACAGTAGATCTACCTGGTCTGTCATAAAATAATAGAGACAGTAGATCGAGCTGGTCTGTCATAATATGATAGAGACAGTAGATCTAGCTGATCTGTCATAAAATAATAGAGACAGTAGATCGAGCTGGTCTGTCATAATATGATAGAGACAGTAGATCTAGCTGGTCTGTCATATTATAATGGGGACAGTAGATCTAGCTGGTCTGTCATAATAGAATAGAGACAGTAGATCTAGCTGGTCTGTCACATTATAATAGAGACATTAGATCTAGCTGGTCTGTCATATTATAATACAGACAGTAGATCTAGCTGGTCTGTCATAAAATAATAGAGACAGTAGATCTAGCTGGTCTATCATGTTATAATGGAGACAGTAGATCTAGCTGGTCTGTCATAATATAATAGAGACTGTAGATCTAGCTGGTCTGTCATATTACAATAGAGACAGTAGATGTCGCTGGTCTGTCATAATATAATAGAGACAGTAGATCGAGCTGGTCTGTCATAATATGATAGAGACAGTAGATCTAGCTGATCTGTCATAAAATAATAGAGACAGTATATCGAGCTGGTCTTTAATGTTATAATAGAAACAGTAGATCTAGCTGGTCTGTCATAATATAATAGAGACAGTATATCTATCTGGTCTGTCAAATTATAATAGAGACAGTAGATCTAGCTGGTCTGTCATAATATAGCAGAGACAGTAGATCTACCTGGTCTGTCATAAAATAATAGAGACAGTAGATCGAGCTGGTCTGTCATAATATGATAGAGACAGTAGATCTAGCTGATCTGTCATAAAATAATAGAGACAGTAGATCGAGCTGTTCTTTCATGTTATAATAGAAACAGTAGATCTACCTGGTCTATCATAATATAATAGAGACAGTAGATCTAACTGTTCTGTCATAATATTAGACAGTATATCTAGCTGGTCTGTCATATTATAATAGAGACAGTAGATCTAGCTGGTCTGTCATATTATAATAGAGACAGTACATCTAGCTGGTCTGTCATAATAGAATAGAGACAGTAGATCTAGCTGTTCTGTCATAATATGAGACAGTAGATCTAGCTGGTCTTTCATATTATAATAGAGACAATAGATCTACCTGGTCTGTCATAATATAATAGATACCGTAGATCTAGCTGGTCTGTCATAATATAATAGAGACAGTATATCTAACTGGTCTGTCAAATTATGATAGAGACAGTAGATCTAGCTGATCTGTCATAAAATGATAGAGACAGTAGATCGAGCTGGTCTTTCATGTTATAATAGAAACAGTAGATCTACCTGGTCTGTCATAATATAATAGAGACAGTATATCTAGCTGGTCTGTCATAATATAATAGAGACAGTAGATCTAGCTGGTCTGTCATATTATAATAGAGACAGTAGATCTAGCTGGTCTGTCATAATATAATAGAGACAGTAGATCTAGCTGGTCTGTCATAATATAATAGAGACAGTAGATCTAGCTGGTCTGTCATAATATAATAGAGACAGTAGATCTAGCTGGTCTGTCATAATATAATAGAGACAGTAGATCTAACTGGTCTGTCAAATTATGATAGAGACAGTAGATCTAGCTGGTCTGTCATAAAATAATAGAGACAGTAGATCTAGCTGGTCTGTCACATTATAATAGAGACAGTAGATCTAGCTGGTCTGTCATAAAATAATAGAGACAGTAGATCTAGCTGGTCTATCATGTTATAATGGAGACAGTAGATCTAGCTGGTCTGTCATAATATAATAGAGACTGTAGATCTAGCTGGTCTGTCATATTATAATAGAGACAGTAGATGTCGCTGGTCTGTCATAAAATAATAGAGACAGTAGATCTAGCTGGTCTGTCACATTATAATAGAGACATTAGATCTAGCTGGTCTGTCATATTATAATACAGACAGTAGATCTAGCTGGTCTGTCATAAAATAATAGAGACAGTAGATCTAGCTGGTCTATCATGTTATAATGGAGACAGTAGATCTAGCTGGTCTGTCATAATATAATAGAGACTGTAGATCTAGCTGGTCTGTCATATTATAATAGAGACAGTAGATGTCGCTGGTCTGTCATAATATAATAGAGACAGTAGATCGAGCTGGTCTGTCATAATATGATAGAGACAGTAGATCTAGCTGATCTGTCATAAAATAATAGAGACAGTAGATCGAGCTGGTCTTTCATGTTATAATAGAAACAGTAGATCTAGCTGGTCTGTCATAAAATAATAGAGACAGTATATCTATCTGGTCTGTCAAATTATAATAGAGACAGTAGATCTAGCTGGTCTGTCATAATATAGCAGAGACAGTAGATCTACCTGGTCTGTCATAAAATAATAGAGACAGTAGATCGAGCTGGTCTGTCATAATATGATAGAGACAGTAGATCTAGCTGATCTGTCATAAAATAATAGAGACAGTAGATCGAGCTGGTCTGTCATAATATGATAGAGACAGTAGATCTAGCTGGTCTGTCATATTATAATGGGGACAGTAGATCTAGCTGTTCTGTCATAATAGAATAGAGACAGTAGATCTAGCTGGTCTGTCACATTATAATAGAGACATTAGATCTAGCTGGTCTGTCATATTATAATACAGACAGTAGATCTAGCTGGTCTGTCATAAAATAATAGAGACAGTAGATCTAGCTGGTCTATCATGTTATAATGGAGACAGTAGATCTAGCTGGTCTGTCATAATATAATAGAGACTGTAGATCTAGCTGGTCTGTCATATTATAATAGAGACAGTAGATGTCGCTGGTCTGTCATAATATAATAGAGACAGTAGATCGAGCTGGTCTGTCATAATATGATAGAGACAGTAGATCTAGCTGATCTGTCATAAAATAATAGAGACAGTAGATCGAGCTGGTCTTTCATGTTATAATAGAAACAGTAGATCTAGCTGGTCTGTCATAATATAATAGAGACAGTATATCTATCTGGTCTGTCAAATTATAATAGAGACAGTAGATCTAGCTGGTCTGTCATAATATAGCAGAGACAGTAGATCTACCTGGTCTGTCATAAAATAATAGAGACAGTAGATCGAGCTGGTCTGTCATAATATGATAGAGACAGTAGATCTAGCTGATCTGTCATAAAATAATAGAGACAGTAGATCGAGCTGTTCTTTCATGTTATAATAGAAACAGTAGATCTACCTGGTCTATCATAATATAATAGAGACAGTAGATCTAACTGTTCTGTCATAATATTAGACAGTATATCTAGCTGGTCTGTCATATTATAATAGAGACAGTAGATCTAGCTGGTCTGTCATATTATAATAGAGACAGTACATCTAGCTGGTCTGTCATAATAGAATAGAGACAGTAGATCTAGCTGTTCTGTCATAATATGAGACAGTAGATCTAGCTGGTCTTTCATATTATAATAGAGACAATAGATCTACCTGGTCTGCCATAATATAATAGATACCGTAGATCTAGCTGGTCTGTCATAATATAATAGAGACAGTATATCTAACTGGTCTGTCAAATTATGATAGAGACAGTAGATCTAGCTGATCTGTCATAAAATAATAGAGACAGTAGATCGAGCTGGTCTTTCATGTTATAATAGAAACAGTAGATCTAGCTGGTCTGTCATAATATAATAGAGACAGTATATCTATCTGGTCTGTCAAATTATAATAGAGACAGTAGATCTAGCTGGTCTGTCATAATATAGCAGAGACAGTAGATCTACCTGGTCTGTCATAAAATAATAGAGACAGTAGATCGAGCTGGTCTGTCATAATATGATAGAGACAGTAGATCTAGCTGATCTGTCATAAAATAATAGAGACAGTAGATCGAGCTGTTCTTTCATGTTATAATAGAAACAGTAGATCTACCTGGTCTATCATAATATAATAGAGACAGTAGATCTAACTGTTCTGTCATAATATTAGACAGTATATCTAGCTGGTCTGTCATATTATAATAGAGACAGTAGATCTAGCTGGTCTGTCATATTATAATAGAGACAGTACATCTAGCTGGTCTGTCATAATAGAATAGAGACAGTAGATCTAGCTGTTCTGTCATAATATGAGACAGTAGATCTAGCTGGTCTTTCATATTATAATAGAGACAATAGATCTACCTGGTCTGCCATAATATAATAGATACCGTAGATCTAGCTGGTCTGTCATAATATAATAGAGAC
The DNA here is from genome assembly GCF_023373465.1 of Oncorhynchus keta. NCBI lineage: Eukaryota > Metazoa > Chordata > Actinopteri > Salmoniformes > Salmonidae > Oncorhynchus > Oncorhynchus keta. The sequence continues at coordinate 190,254 of NW_026279243.1, read as the reverse complement.
AGTATATCTAACTGGTCTGTCAAATTATGATAGAGACAGTAGATCTAGCTGATCTGTCATAAAATGATAGAGACAGTAGATCGAGCTGGTCTTTCATGTTATAATAGAAACAGTAGATCTACCTGGTCTGTCATAATATAATAGAGACAGTATATCTAGCTGGTCTGTCATAATATAATAGAGACAGTAGATCTAGCTGGTCTGTCATATTATAATAGAGACAGTAGATCTAGCTGGTCTGTCATATTATAATACAGACAGTAGATCTAGCTGGTCTGTCATAAAATAATAGAGACAGTAGATCTAGCTGGTCTATCATGTTATAATGGAGACAGTAGATCTAGCTGGTCTGTCATAATATAATAGAGACTGTAGATCTAGCTGGTCTGTCATATTATAATAGAGACAGTAGATGTCGCTGGTCTGTCATAATATAATAGAGACAGTAGATCGAGCTGGTCTGTCATAATATGATAGAGACAGTAGATCTAGCTGATCTGTCATAAAATAATAGAGACAGTAGATCGAGCTGGTCTTTCATGTTATAATAGAAACAGTAGATCTAGCTGGTCTGTCATAATATAATAGAGACAGTATATCTATCTGGTCTGTCAAATTATAATAGAGACAGTAGATCTAGCTGGTCTGTCATAATATAGCAGAGACAGTAGATCTACCTGGTCTGTCATAAAATAATAGAGACAGTAGATCGAGCTGGTCTGTCATAATATGATAGAGACAGTAGATCTAGCTGATCTGTCATAAAATAATAGAGACAGTAGATCGAGCTGTTCTTTCATGTTATAATAGAAACAGTAGATCTACCTGGTCTATCATAATATAATAGAGACAGTAGATCTAACTGTTCTGTCATAATATTAGACAGTATATCTAGCTGGTCTGTCATATTATAATAGAGACAGTAGATCTAGCTGGTCTGTCATATTATAATAGAGACAGTACATCTAGCTGGTCTGTCATAATAGAATAGAGACAGTAGATCTAGCTGTTCTGTCATAATATGAGACAGTAGATCTAGCTGGTCTTTCATATTATAATAGAGACAATAGATCTACCTGGTCTGCCATAATATAATAGATACCGTAGATCTAGCTGGTCTGTCATAATATAATAGAGACAGTATATCTAACTGGTCTGTCAAATTATGATAGAGACAGTAGATCTAGCTGATCTGTCATAAAATGATAGAGACAGTAGATCGAGCTGGTCTTTCATGTTATAATAGAAACAGTAGATCTACCTGGTCTGTCATAATATAATAGAGACAGTATATCTAGCTGGTCTGTCATAATATAATAGAGACAGTAGATCTAGCTGGTCTGTCATATTATAATAGAGACAGTAGATCTAGCTGGTCTGTCATAATATAATAGAGACAGTAGATCTAGCTGGTCTGTCATAATATAATAGAGACAGTAGATCTAGCTGGTCTGTCATAATATAATAGAGACAGTAGATCTAGCTGGTCTGTCATAATATAATAGAGACAGTAGATCTAACTGGTCTGTCAAATTATGATAGAGACAGTAGATCTAGCTGGTCTGTCATAAAATAATAGAGACAGTAGATCTAGCTGGTCTGTCACATTATAATAGAGACAGTAGATCTAGCTGGTCTGTCATAAAATAATAGAGACAGTAGATCTAGCTGGTCTATCATGTTATAATGGAGACAGTAGATCTAGCTGGTCTGTCATAATATAATAGAGACTGTAGATCTAGCTGGTCTGTCATATTATAATAGAGACAGTAGATGTCGCTGGTCTGTCATAAAATAATAGAGACAGTAGATCTAGCTGGTCTGTCACATTATAATAGAGACATTAGATCTAGCTGGTCTGTCATATTATAATACAGACAGTAGATCTAGCTGGTCTGTCATAAAATAATAGAGACAGTAGATCTAGCTGGTCTATCATGTTATAATGGAGACAGTAGATCTAGCTGGTCTGTCATAATATAATAGAGACTGTAGATCTAGCTGGTCTGTCATATTATAATAGAGACAGTAGATGTCGCTGGTCTGTCATAATATAATAGAGACAGTAGATCGAGCTGGTCTGTCATAATATGATAGAGACAGTAGATCTAGCTGATCTGTCATAAAATAATAGAGACAGTAGATCGAGCTGGTCTTTCATGTTATAATAGAAACAGTAGATCTAGCTGGTCTGTCATAAAATAATAGAGACAGTATATCTATCTGGTCTGTCAAATTATAATAGAGACAGTAGATCTAGCTGGTCTGTCATAATATAGCAGAGACAGTAGATCTACCTGGTCTGTCATAAAATAATAGAGAGACAGTAGATCGAGCTGGTCTGTCATAATATGATAGAGACAGTAGATCTAGCTGATCTGTCATAAAATAATAGAGACAGTAGATCGAGCTGGTCTGTCATAATATGATAGAGACAGTAGATCTAGCTGGTCTGTCATATTATAATGGGGACAGTAGATCTAGCTGTTCTGTCATAATAGAATAGAGACAGTAGATCTAGCTGGTCTGTCACATTATAATAGAGACATTAGATCTAGCTGGTCTGTCATATTATAATACAGACAGTAGATCTAGCTGGTCTGTCATAAAATAATAGAGACAGTAGATCTAGCTGGTCTATCATGTTATAATGGAGACAGTAGATCTAGCTGGTCTGTCATAATATAATAGAGACTGTAGATCTAGCTGGTCTGTCATATTATAATAGAGACAGTAGATGTCGCTGGTCTGTCATAATATAGTAGAGACAGTAGATCGAGCTGGTCTGTCATAATATGATAGAGACAGTAGATCTAGCTGATCTGTCATAAAATAATAGAGACAGTAGATCGAGCTGGTCTTTCATGTTATTATAGAAACAGTAGATCTAGCTGGTCTGTCATAATATAATAGAGACAGTATATCTATCTGGTCTGTCAAATTATAATAGAGACAGTAGATCTAGCTGGTCTGTCATAATATAGCAGAGACAGTAGATCTACCTGGTCTGTCATAAAATAATAGAGACAGTAGATCGAGCTGGTCTGTCATAATATGATAGAGACAGTAGATCTAGCTGATCTGTCATAAAATAATAGAGACAGTAGATCGAGCTGTTCTTTCATGTTATAATAGAAACAGTAGATCTACCTGGTCTATCATAATATAATAGAGACAGTAGATCTAACTGTTCTGTCATAATATTAGACAGTATATCTAGCTGGTCTGTCATATTATAATAGAGACAGTAGATCTAGCTGGTCTGTCATATTATAATAGAGACAGTACATCTAGCTGGTCTGTCATAATAGAATAGAGACAGTAGATCTAGCTGTTCTGTCAAAATATGAGACAGTAGATCTCGCTGGTCTTTCATATTATAATAGAGACAGTAGATGTCGCTGGTCTGTCATAATATAATAGAGACAGTAGATCTAGCTGGTCTGTCATATTATAATGGAGACAGTAGATCTAGCTGGTCTGTCATATTATAATAGAGACAGTACATCTAGCTGGTCTGTCATAATAGAATAGAGACAGTAGATCTAGCTGTTCTGTCATAATATGAGACAGTAGATCTAGCTGGTCTTTCATATTATAATAGAGACAATAGATCTACCTGGTCTGTCATAATATAATAGATACAGTAGATCTACCTGGTCTGTCATAGAATAATAGAGACAGTAGATCGAGCTGGTCTTTCATGTTATAATAGAAACAGTAGATCTAGCTGGTCTGTCATAATATAATAGAGACAGTATATCTAACTGGTCTGTCAAATTATGATAGAGACAGTAGATCTAGCTGATCTGTAATAAAATGATAGAGACAGTAGATCGAGCTGGTCTTTCATGTTATAATAGAAACAGTAGATCTAGCTGGTCTGTCATAATATAATAGAGACAGTATATCTAGCTGGTCTGTCACATTATAATAGAGACAGTAGATCTAGCTGGTCTGTCATAATATAGCAGAGACAGTAGATCGAGCTGGTCTGTCAAATTATAATACAGACAGTTGATCTCGCTGGTCTGTCATAATATAATAGAGACAGTATATCTAGCTGGTCTGTCAAATTATAATAGAGACAGTAGATCTAGCTGGTCTATCATATTATAATGGACACAGTAGATCTAGCTGATCTGTCATAAAATAATAGAGACAGTAGATCGAGCTGGTCTTTCATGTTATAATAGAAACAGTAGATCTAGCTGGTCTGTCATAATATAATAGAGACAGTATATCTAGCTGGTCTGTCAAATTATGATAGAGACAGTTGATCTAGCTGATCTGTCATAAAATAATAGAGACAGTAGATCGAGCTGGTCTTTCATGTTATAATAGAAACAGTAGATCTAGCTGGTCTGTCATAATATAATAGAGACAGTATATCTAGCTGGTCTGTCACATTATAATAGAGACAGTAGATCGAGCTGGTCTGTCATATTATAATACAGACAGTTGATCTCGCTGGTCTGTCATATTATAATAGAGACAGTAGATCTAGCTGGTCTTTCATAATATAATAGAGACAGTAGATCTAGCTGGTCTGTCATATTATAATGGACACAGTAGATCTAGCTGGTCTGTCATAATATAATAGAGACTGTAGATCTAGCTGGTCTGTCATATTATAATAGAGACAGTACATCTAGCTGGTCTGTCATAATAGAATAGAGACAGTAGGTCTACCTGGTCTGTCATAATCTAATAGAGACAGTAGATTTTGCTGGTCTGTCATATTATAATAGAGACAGTACATCTAGCTGGTCTGTCATAATAGAATAGAGACAGTAGATCTAGCTGTTCTGTCATAATATGAGACAGTAGATCTCGCTGGTCTTTCATATTATAATAGAGACAGTAGATGTCGCTGGTCTGTCATAATATAATAGAGACAGTAGATCTAGCTGGTCTGTCATATTATAATGGAGACAGTAGATCTAGCTGGTCTGTCATATTATAATAGAGACAGTACATCTAGCTGGTCTGTCATAATAGAATAGAGACAGTAGATCTAGCTGTTCTTTCATATTATAATAGAGACAGTAGATCTAGCTGGTCTTTCATATTATAATAGAGACAGTAGATGTCGCTGGTCTGTCATAATATAATAGATACAGTAGATCTAGCTGATCTGTAATAAAATGATAGAGACAGTAGATCGAGCTGGTCTTTCATGTTATAATAGAAACAGTAGATCTAGCTGGTCTGTCATAATATAATAGAGACAGTATATCTAGCTGGTCTGTCACATTATAATAGAGACAGTAGATCTAGCTGGTCTGTCATAATATAGCAGAGACAGTAGATCGAGCTGGTCTGTCAAATTATAATACAGACAGTTGATCTCGCTGGTCTGTCATAATATAATAGAGACAGTATATCTAGCTGGTCTGTCAAATTATAATAGAGACAGTAGATCTAGCTGGTCTATCATATTATAATGGACACAGTAGATCTAGCTGATCTGTCATAAAATAATAGATCTGTCATATAATAGAAACAGTAGATCTAGCTGGTCTGTCATAATATAATAGAGACAGTATATCTAGCTGGTCTGTCAAATTATGATAGAGACAGTTGATCTAGCTGATCTGTCATAAAATAATAGAGACAGTAGATCGAGCTGGTCTTTCATGTTATAATAGAAACAGTAGATCTAGCTGGTCTGTCATAATATAATAGAGACAGTATATCTAGCTGGTCTGTCACATTATAATAGAGACAGTAGATCGAGCTGGTCTGTCATATTATAATACAGACAGTTGATCTCGCTGGTCTGTCATATTATAATAGAGACAGTAGATCTAGCTGGTCTTTCATAATATAATAGAGACAGTAGATCTAGCTGGTCTGTCATATTATAATGGACACAGTAGATCTAGCTGGTCTGTCATAATATAATAGAGACTGTAGATCTAGCTGGTCTGTCATATTATAATAGAGACAGTACATCTAGCTGGTCTGTCATAATAGAATAGAGACAGTAGGTCTACCTGGTCTGTCATAATCTAATAGAGACAGTAGATTTTGCTGGTCTGTCATATTATAATAGAGACAGTACATCTAGCTGGTCTGTCATAATAGAATAGAGACAGTAGATCTAGCTGTTCTGTCATAATATGAGACAGTAGATCTCGCTGGTCTTTCATATTATAATAGAGACAGTAGATGTCGCTGGTCTGTCATAATATAATAGAGACAGTAGATCTAGCTGGTCTGTCATATTATAATGGAGACAGTAGATCTAGCTGGTCTGTCATATTATAATAGAGACAGTACATCTAGCTGGTCTGTCATAATAGAATAGAGACAGTAGATCTAGCTGTTCTTTCATATTATAATAGAGACAGTAGATCTAGCTGGTCTTTCATATTATAATAGAGACAGTAGATGTCGCTGGTCTGTCATAATATAATAGATACAGTAGATCTACCTGGTCTGTCATAGAATAATAGAGACAGTAGATTGAGCTGGTCTTTCATGTTATAATAGAAACAGTAGATCTAGCTGGTCTGTCATAATATAATAGAGACAGTATATCTAACTGGTCTGTCAAATTATGATAGAGACAGTAGATCTAGCTGATCTGTCATAAAATGATAGAGACAGTAGATCGAGCTGGTCTTTCATGTTATAATAGAAACAGTAGATCTAGCTGGTCTGTCATAATATAATAGAGACAGTATATCTAACTGGTCTGTCAAATTATGATAGAGACAGTAGATCTAGCTGATCTGTCATAAAATGATAGAGACAGTAGATCGAGCTGGTCTTTCATGTTATAATAGAAACAGTATATCTAGGTGGTCTGTCACATTATAATAGAGACAGTAGATCTAGCTGGTCTGTCATAATATAGCAGAGACAGTAGATCGAGCTGGTCTGTCAAATTATAATACAGACAGTTGATCTCGCTGGTCTGTCATAATATAATAGAGACAGTATATCTAGCTGGTCTGTCAAATTATAATAGAGACAGTAGATCTAGCTGGTCTATCATATTATAATGGACACAGTAGATCTAGCTGATCTGTCATAAAATAATAGAGACAGTAGATCGAGCTGGTCTTTCATGTTATAATAGAAACGGTAGATCTAGCTGGTCTGTCATAATATAATAGAGACAGTATATCTAGCTGGTCTGTCAAATTATGATAGAGACAGTTGATCGAGCTGATCTGTCATAAAATAATAGAGACAGTAGATCGAGCTGGTCTTTCATGTTATAATAGAAACAGTAGATCTAGCTGGTCTGTCATAATATAATAGAGACAGTATATCTAGCTGGTCTGTCACATTATAATAGAGACAGTAGATCGAGCTGGTCTGTCATATTATAATACAGACAGTTGATCTCGCTGGTCTGTCATATTATAATAGAGACAGTAGATCTAGCTGGTCTTTCATAATATAATAGAGACAGTAGATCTAGCTGGTCTATCATATTATAATGGACACAGTAGATCTAGCTGGTCTGTCATAATATAATAGAGACTGTAGATCTAGCTGGTCTGTCATATTATAATAGAGACAGTACATCTAGCTGGTCTGTCATAATAGAATAGAGACAGTAGGTCTACCTGGTCTGTCATAATCTAATAGAGACAGTAGATTTTGCTGGTCTGTCATATTATAATAGAGACAGTAGATCTCGCTGGTCTGTCATAATAGAATAGAGACAGTAGATCGAGCTGGTCTGTCATATTATAATGGAGACAGTAGATCTAGCTGTTCTGTCATAATATGAGACAGTAGATCTAGTTTGTCTTTCATGTTATAATAGAGACAGTAGATCTACCTGGTCTGTCATAATATAATAGATACAGTAGATCTACCTGGTCTGTCATAGAATAATAGAAACAGTAGATCTAGCTGGTCTGTCATATTATAATAGAGGCAGTAGATCTAGCTGGTCTGTCATAATATAATAGAGACAGTATATCTAGCTGGTCTGTCAAATTATAATAGAGACAGTAGATCTAGCTGGTCTGTCATAATATAGCAGAGACAGTAGATCTACCTGGTCTGTCATAAAATAATAGAGACAGTAGATCTAGCTGGTCTGTCATAATATGATAGAGACAGTAGATCTAGCTGATCTGTCATAAAATAATAGAGACAGTAGATCTACCTGGTCTGTCACATTATAATAGAGACAGTAGATCTAGCTGTTCTGTCATAATATGAGACAGTATATCTAGCTGGTCTGTCATATTATAATGGAGACAGTAGATCTAGCTGGTCTGTCATAATATGATAGAGACAGTAGATCTAGCTGATCTGTCATAAAATAATAGAGACAGTAGATCGAGCTGGTCTGTCATAATATGATAGAGACAGTAGATCTAGCTGGTCTGTCATATTATAATAGAGACAGTAGATCTAGCTGGTCTGTCATAATAGAATAGAGACAGTAGATCTAGCTGGTCTGTCACATTATAATAGAGACATTAGATCTAGCTGGTCTGTCATATTATAATACAGACAGTAGATCTAGCTGGTCTGTCATAAAATAATAGAGACAGTAGATCTAGCTGGTCTATCATGTTATAATGGAGACAGTAGATCTAGCTGGTCTGTCATAATATAATAGAGACTGTAGATCTAGCTGGTCTGTCATATTACAATAGAGACAGTAGATGTCGCTGGTCTGTCATAATATAATAGAGACAGTAGATTGAGCTGGTCTGTCATAATATGATAGAGACAGTAGATCTAGCTGATCTGTCATAAAATAATAGAGACAGTGTATCGAGCTGGTCTTTCATGTTATAATAGAAACAGTAGATCTAGCTGGTCTGTCATAATATAATAGAGACAGTATATCTATCTGGTCTGTCAAATTATAATAGAGACAGTAGATCTAGCTGGTCTGTCATAATATAGCAGAGACAGTAGATCTACCTGGTCTGTCATAAAATAATAGAGACAGTAGATCGAGCTGGTCTGTCATAATATGATAGAGACAGTAGATCTAGCTGATCTGTCATAAAATAATAGAGACAGTAGATCGAGCTGTTCTTTCATGTTATAATAGAAACAGTAGATCTACCTGGTCTATCATAATATAATAGAGACAGTAGATCTAACTGTTCTGTCATAATATTAGACAGTATATCTAGCTGGTCTGTCATATTATAATAGAGACAGTAGATCTATCTGGTCTGTCATATTATAATAGAGACAGTACATCTAGCTGGTCTGTCATAATAGAATAGAGACAGTAGATCTAGCTGTTCTGTCATAATATGAGACAGTAGATCTAGCTGGTCTTTCATATTATAATAGAGACAATAGATCTACCTGGTCTGTCATAATATAATAGATACCGTAGATCTAGCTGGTCTGTCATAATATAATAGAGACAGTATATCTAACTGGTCTGTCAAATTATGATAGAGACAGTAGATCTAGCTGATCTGTCATAAAATGATAGAGACAGTAGATCGAGCTGGTCTTTCATGTTATAATAGAAACAGTAGATCTACCTGGTCTGTCATAATATAATAGAGACAGTAGATCTAGCTGGTCTGTCATATTATAATAGAGACAGTAGATCTACCTGGTCTGTCATAAAAGAATAGAGACAGTAGATCTAGCTGGTCTATCATGTTATAATGGAGACAGTAGATCTAGCTGGTCTGTCATAATATAATAGAGACTGTAGATCTAGCTGGTCTGTCATATTATAATAGAGACAGTAGATGTCGCTGGTCTGTCATAAAATAATAGAGACAGTAGATCTAGCTGGTCTGTCACATTATAATAGAGACATTAGATCTAGCTGGTCTGTCATATTATAATACAGACAGTAGATCTAGCTGGTCTGTCATAAAATAATAGAGACAGTAGATCTAGCTGGTCTATCATGTTATAATGGAGACAGTAGATCTAGCTGGTCTGTCATAATATAATAGAGACTGTAGATCTAGCTGGTCTGTCATATTATAATAGAGACAGTAGATGTCGCTGGTCTGTCATAATATAATAGAGACAGTAGATCGAGCTGGTCTGTCATAATATGATAGAGACAGTAGATCTAGCTGATCTGTCATAAAATAATAGAGACAGTAGATCGAGCTGGTCTTTCATGTTATAATAGAAACAGTAGATCTAGCTGGTCTGTCATAAAATAATAGAGACAGTATATCTATCTGGTCTGTCAAATTATAATAGAGACAGTAGATCTAGCTGGTCTGTCATAATATAGCAGAGACAGTAGATCTACCTGGTCTGTCATAAAATAATAGAGACAGTAGATCGAGCTGGTCTGTCATAATATGATAGAGACAGTAGATCTAGCTGATCTGTCATAAAATAATAGAGACAGTAGATCGAGCTGGTCTGTCATAATATGATAGAGACAGTAGATCTAGCTGGTCTGTCATATTATAATGGGGACAGTAGATCTAGCTGTTCTGTCATAATAGAATAGAGACAGTAGATCTAGCTGGTCTGTCACATTATATAATAGAGACATTAGATCTAGCTGGTCTGTCATATTATAATACAGACAGTAGATCTAGCTGGTCTGTCATATTATAATACAGACAGTAGATCTAGCTGGTCTGTCATAAAATAATAGAGACAGTAGATCTAGCTGGTCTATCATGTTATAATAGAGACAGTAGATCGAGCTGTTCTTTCATGTTATAATAGAAACAGTAGATCTACCTGGTCTATCATAATATAATAGAGACAGTAGATCTAACTGTTCTGTCATAATATTAGACAGTATATCTAGCTGGTCTGTCATATTATAATAGAGACAGTAGATCTAGCTGGTCTGTCATATTATAATAGAGACAGTACATCTAGCTGGTCTGTCATAATAGAATAGAGACAGTAGATCTAGCTGTTCTGTCATAATATGAGACAGTAGATCTAGCTGGTCTTTCATATTATAATAGAGACAATAGATCTACCTGGTCTGTCATAATATAATAGATACCGTAGATCTAGCTGGTCTGTCATAATATAATAGAGACAGTATATCTAACTGGTCTGTCAAATTATGATAGAGACAGTAGATCTAGCTGATCTGTCATAAAATTATAGAGACAGTAGATCGAGCTGGTCTTTCATGTTATAATAGAAACAGTAGATCTAGCTGGTCTGTCATAATATAATAGAGACAGTATATCTAGCTGGTCTGTCATAATACGAGACAGTATATCTAGCTGGTCTGTCATATTATAATAGAGACAGTAGATCTAGCTGGTCTGTCATATTATAATAGAGACAGTAGATCTAGCTGGTCTGTCATAAAATAATAGAGACAGTAGATCTAGCTGGTCTATCATGTTATAATGGAGACAGTAGATCTAGCTGGTCTGTCATAATATAATAGAGACTGTAGATCTAGCTGGTCTGTCATATTATAATAGAGACAGTAGATGTCGCTGGTCTGTCATAAAATAATAGAGACAGTAGATCTAGCTGGTCTGTCACATTATAATAGAGACATTAGATCTAGCTGGTCTGTCATATTATAATACAGACAGTAGATCTAGCTGGTCTGTCATAAAATAATAGAGACAGTAGATCTAGCTGGTCTATCATGTTATAATGGAGACAGTAGATCTAGCTGGTCTGTCATAATATAATAGAGACTGTAGATCTAGCTGGTCTGTCATATTATAATAGAGACAGTAGATGTCGCTGGTCTGTCATAATATAATAGAGACAGTAGATCGAGCTGGTCTGTCATAATATGATAGAGACAGTAGATCTAGCTGATCTGTCATAAAATAATAGAGACAGTAGATCGAGCTGGTCTTTCATGTTATAATAGAAACAGTAGATCTAGCTGGTCTGTCATAAAATAATAGAGACAGTATATCTATCTGGTCTGTCAAATTATAATAGAGACAGTAGATCTAGCTGGTCTGTCATAATATAGCAGAGACAGTAGATCTACCTGGTCTGTCATAAAATAATAGAGACAGTAGATCGAGCTGGTCTGTCATAATATGATAGAGACAGTAGATCTAGCTGATCTGTCATAAAATAATAGAGACAGTAGATCGAGCTGGTCTGTCATAATATGATAGAGACAGTAGATCTAGCTGGTCTGTCATATTATAATGGGGACAGTAGATCTAGCTGTTCTGTCATAATAGAATAGAGACAGTAGATCTAGCTGGTCTGTCACATTATAATAGAGACATTAGATCTAGCTGGTCTGTCATATTATAATACAGACAGTAGATCTAGCTGGTCTGTCATAAAATAATAGAGACAGTAGATCTAGCTGGTCTATCATGTTATAATGGAGACAGTAGATCTAGCTGGTCTGTCATAATATAATAGAGACTGTAGATCTAGCTGGTCTGTCATATTATAATAGAGACAGTAGATGTCGCTGGTCTGTCATAATATAATAGAGACAGTAGATCGAGCTGGTCTGTCATAATATGATAGAGACAGTAGATCTAGCTGATCTGTCATAAAATAATAGAGACAGTAGATCGAGCTGGTCTTTCATGTTATAATAGAAACAGTAGATCTAGCTGGTCTGTCATAATATAATAGAGACAGTATATCTATCTGGTCTGTCATAATATAATAGAGACAGTATATCTATCTGGTCTGTCAAATTATAATAGAGACAGTAGATCTAGCTGGTCTGTCATAATATAGCAGAGACAGTAGATCTACCTGGTCTGTCATAAAATAATAGAGACAGTAGATCGAGCTGGTCTGTCATAATATGATAGAGACAGTAGATCTAGCTGATCTGTCATAAAATAATAGAGACAGTAGATCGAGCTGTTCTTTCATGTTATAATAGAAACAGTAGATCTACCTGGTCTATCATAATATAATAGAGACAGTAGATCTAACTGTTCTGTCATAATATTAGACAGTATATCTAGCTGGTCTGTCATATTATAATAGAGACAGTAGATCTAGCTGGTCTGTCATATTATAATAGAGACAGTACATCTAGCTGGTCTGTCATAATAGAATAGAGACAGTAGATCTAGCTGTTCTGTCATAATATGAGACAGTAGATCTAGCTGGTCTTTCATATTATAATAGAGACAATAGATCTACCTGGTCTGTCATAATATAATAGATACCGTAGATCTAGCTGGTCTGTCATAATATAATAGAGACAGTATATCTAACTGGTCTGTCAAATTATGATAGAGACAGTAGATCTAGCTGATCTGTCATAAAATGATAGAGACAGTAGATCGAGCTGGTCTTTCATGTTATAATAGAAACAGTAGATCTACCTGGTCTGTCATAATATAATAGAGACAGTAGATCTAGCTGATCTGTCATATTATAATAGAGACAGTAGATCTAGCTGGTCTGTCATATTATAATAGAGACAGTATATCTAGCTGATCTGTCATATTATAATAGAGACAGTAGATCTAGCTGATCTGTCATATTATAATAGAGACAGTAGATCGAGCTGATCTGTCATATTATAATAGAGACAGTAGATCTAGCTGGTCTGTCATATTATAATAGAGACAGTATATCTAGCTGATCTGTCATATTATAATAGAGACAGTAGATGTCGCTGGTCTGTCATAAAATAATAGAGACAGTAGATCGAGCTGGTCTGTCATATTATAATAGAGACAGTACATCTAGCTGGTCTGTCATAATATAATAGAGACAGTAGATCTAGCTGATCTGTCATATTATAATAGAGACAGTAGATCTAGCTGGTCTGTCATATTATAATAGAGACAGTATATCTAGCTGATCTGTCATATTATAATAGAGACAGTAGATCTAGCTGATCTGTCATATTATAATAGAGACAGTAGATCTAGCTGATCTGTCATAAAATGATAGAGACAGTAGATCGAGCTGGTCTTTCATGTTATAATAGAAACAGTAGATCTACCTGGTCTGTCATAATATAATAGAGACAGTACATCTAGCTGGTCTGTCATAATAGAATAGAGACAGTAGATCTAACTGGTCTGTCAAATTATGATAGAGACAGTAGATCTAGCTGATCTGTCATAAAATGATAGAGACAGTAGATCGAGCTGGTCTTTCATGTTATAATAGAAACAGTAGATCTACCTGGTCTGTCATAATATAATAGAGACAGTACATCTAGCTGGTCTGTCATAATAGAATAGAGACAGTAGATCTAGCTGTTCTGTCAAAATATGAGACAGTAGATCTCGCTGGTCTTTCATATTATAATAGAGACAGTAGATGTCGCTGGTCTGTCATAATATAATAGAGACAGTAGATCTAGCTGGTCTGTCATATTATAATGGAGACAGTAGATCTAGCTGGTCTGTCATATTATAATAGAGACAGTACATCTAGCTGGTCTGTCATAATAGAATAGAGACAGTAGATCTAGCTGTTCTGTCATAATATGAGACAGTAGATCTAGCTGGTCTTTCATATTATAATAGAGACAATAGATCTACCTGGTCTGTCATAATATAATAGATACAGTAGATCTACCTGGTCTGTCATAGAATAATAGAGACAGTAGATCGAGCTGGTCTTTCAAGTTATAATAGAAACAGTAGATCTAGCTGGTCTGTCATAATATAATAGAGACAGTATATCTAACTGGTCTGTCAAATTATGATAGAGACAGTAGATCTAGCTGATCTGTAATAAAATGATAGAGACAGTAGATTGAGCTGGTCTTTCATGTTATAATAGAAACAGTAGATCTAGCTGGTCTGTCATAATATAATAGAGACAGTATATCTAGCTGGTCTGTCACATTATAATAGAGACAGTAGATCTAGCTGGTCTGTCATAATATAGCAGAGACAGTAGATCGAGCTGGTCTGTCAAATTATAATACAGACAGTTGATCTCGCTGGTCTGTCATAATATAATAGAGACAGTATATCTAGCTGGTCTGTCAAATTATAATAGAGACAGTAGATCTAGCTGGTCTATCATATTATAATGGACACAGTAGATCTAGCTGATCTGTCATAAAATAATAGAGACAGTAGATCGAGCTGGTCTTTCATTTTATAATAGAAACAGTAGATCTAGCTGGTCTGTCATAATATAATAGAGACAGTATATCTAGCTGGTCTGTCAAATTATGATAGAGACAGTTGATCTAGCTGATCTGTCATAAAATAATAGAGACAGTAGATCGAGCTGGTCTTTCATGTTATAATAGAAACAGTAGATCTAGCTGGTCTGTCATAATATAATAGAGACAGTATATCTAGCTGGTCTGTCACATTATAATAGAGACAGTAGATCGAGCTGGTCTGTCATATTATAATACAGACAGTTGATCTCGCTGGTCTGTCATATTATAATAGAGACAGTAGATCTAGCTGGTCTTTCATAATATAATAGAGACAGTAGATCTAGCTGGTCTATCATATTATAATGGACACAGTAGATCTAGCTGGTCTGTCATAATATAATAGAGACTGTAGATCTAGCTGGTCTGTCATATTATAATAGAGACAGTACATCTAGCTGGTCTGTCATAATAGAATATAGACAGTAGATCTAGCTGTTCTGTCATAATATGAGACAGTAGATCTCGCTGGTCTTTCATATTATAATAGAGACAGTAGATGTCGCTGGTCTGTCATAATATAATAGAGACAGTAGATCTAGCTGGTCTGTCATATTATAATGGAGACAGTAGATCTAGCTGGTCTGTCATGTTATAATAGAGACAGTACATCTAGCTGGTCTGTCATAATAGAATAGAGACAGTAGATCTAGCTGTTCTGTCATAATATGAGACAGTAGATCTAGCTGGTCTTTCATATTATAATAGAGACAGTAGATGTCGCTGGTCTGTCATAATATAATAGATACAGTAGATCTACCTGGTCTGTCATAGAAAAATAGAGACAGTAGATTGAGCTGGTCTTTCATGTTATAATAGAAACAGTAGATCTAGCTGGTCTGTCATAATATAATAGAGACAGTATATCTAACTGGTCTGTCAAATTATGATAGAGACAGTAGATCTAGCTGATCTGTCATAAAATGATAGAGACAGTAGATCGAGCTGGTCTTTCATGTTATAATAGAAACAGTAGATCTAGCTGGTCTGTCATAATATAATAGAGACAGTATATCTAGCTGGTCTGTCAAATTATGATAGAGACAGTAGATCTAGCTGATCTGTCATAAAATGATAGAGACAGTAGATCGAGCTGGTCTTTCATGTTATAATAGAAACAGTATATCTAGCTGGTCTGTCACATTATAATAGAGACAGTAGATCTAGCTGGTCTGTCATAATATAGCAGAGACAGTAGATCGAGCTGGTCTGTCAAATTATAATACAGACAGTTGATCTCGCTGGTCTGTCATAATATAATAGAGACAGTATATATAGCTGGTCTGTCAAATTATAATAGAGACAGTAGATCTAGCTGGTCTATCATATTATAATGGACACAGTAGATCTAGCTGATCTGTCATAAAATAATAGAGACAGTAGATCGAGCTGGTCTTTCATGTTATAATAGAAACAGTAAATCTAGCTGGTCTATCATAATATAATAGAGACAGTAGATCTAACTGTTCTGTCATAATATTAGACAGTATATCTAGCTGGTCTGTCATATTATAATAGAGACAGTAGATCTAGCTGGTCTATCATGTTATAATGGAGACAGTAGATCTAGCTGGTCTGTCATAATATAATAGAGACTGTAGATCTAGCTGGTCTGTCATATTATAATAGAGACAGTAGATGTCGCTGGTCTGTCATAATATAATAGAGACAGTAGATCGAGCTGGTCTGTCATAATATGATAGAGACAGTAGATCTAGCTGATCTGTCATAAAATAATAGAGACAGTAGATCGAGCTGGTCTTTCATGTTATAATAGAAACAGTAGATCTAGCTGGTCTGTCATAAAATAATAGAGACAGTATATCTATCTGGTCTGTCAAATTATAATAGAGACAGTAGATCTAGCTGGTCTGTCATAATATAGCAGAGACAGTAGATCTACCTGGTCTGTCATAAAATAATAGAGACAGTAGATCGAGCTGGTCTGTCATAATATGATAGAGACAGTAGATCTAGCTGATCTGTCATAAAATAATAGAGACAGTAGATCGAGCTGGTCTGTCATAATATGATAGAGACAGTAGATCTAGCTGGTCTGTCATATTATAATGGGGACAGTAGATCTAGCTGTTCTGTCATAATAGAATAGAGACAGTAGATCTAGCTGGTCTGTCACATTATATAATAGAGACATTAGATCTAGCTGGTCTCTCATATTATAATACAGACAGTAGATCTAGCTGGTCTGTCATATTATAATACAGACAGTAGATCTAGCTGGTCTGTCATAAAATAATAGAGACAGTAGATCTAGCTGGTCTATCATGTTATAATAGAGACAGTAGATCGAGCTGTTCTTTCATGTTATAATAGAAACAGTAGATCTACCTGGTCTATCATAATATAATAGAGACAGTAGATCTAACTGTTCTGTCATAATATTAGACAGTATATCTAGCTGGTCTGTCATATTATAATAGAGACAGTAGATCTAGCTGGTCTGTCATATTATAATAGAGACAGTACATCTAGCTGGTCTGTCATAATAGAATAGAGACAGTAGATCTAGCTGTTCTGTCATAATATGAGACAGTAGATCTAGCTGGTCTTTCATATTATAATAGAGACAATAGATCTACCTGGTCTGTCATAATATAATAGATACCGTAGATCTAGCTGGTCTGTCATAATATAATAGAGACAGTATATCTAACTGGTCTGTCAAATTATGATAGAGACAGTAGATCTAGCTGATCTGTCATAAAATGATAGAGACAGTAGATCGAGCTGGTCTTTCATGTTATAATAGAAACAGTAGATCTAGCTGGTCTGTCATAATATAATAGAGACAGTATATCTAGCTGGTCTGTCATAATACGAGACAGTATATCTAGCTGGTCTGTCATATTATAATAGAGACAGTAGATCTAGCTGGTCTGTCATATTATAATAGAGACAGTAGATCTAGCTGGTCTGTCATAAAATAATAGAGACAGTAGATCTAGCTGGTCTATCATGTTATAATGGAGACAGTAGATCTAGCTGGTCTGTCATAATATAATAGAGACTGTAGATCTAGCTGGTCTGTCATATTATAATAGAGACAGTAGATGTCGCTGGTCTGTCATAAAATAATAGAGACAGTAGATCTAGCTGGTCTGTCATAAAATAATAGAGACAGTAGATCTAGCTGGTCTATCATGTTATAATGGAGACAGTAGATCTAGCTGGTCTGTCATAATATAATAGAGACTGTAGATCTAGCTGGTCTGTCATATTATAATAGAGACAGTAGATGTCGCTGGTCTGTCATAATATAATAGAGACAGTAGATCGAGCTGGTCTGTCATAACATGATAGAGACAGTAGATCTAGCTGATCTGTCATAAAATAATAGAGACAGTAGATCGAGCTGGTCTTTCATGTTATAATAGAAACAGTAGATCTAGCTGGTCTGTCATAAAATAATAGAGACAGTATATCTAATTGGTCTGTCAAATTATAATAGAGACAGTAGATCTAGCTGGTCTGTCATAATATAGCAGAGACAGTAGATCTACCTGGTCTGTCATAAAATAATAGAGACAGTAGATCGAGCTGGTCTGTCATAATATGATAGAGACAGTAGATCTAGCTGATCTGTCATAAAATAATAGAGACAGTAGATCGAGCTGGTCTGTCATAATATGATAGAGACAGTAGATCTAGCTGGTCTGTCATATTATAATGGGGACAGTAGATCTAGCTGTTCTGTCATAATAGAATAGAGACAGTAGATCTAGCTGGTCTGTCACATTATAATAGAGACATTAGATCTAGCTGGTCTGTCATATTATAATACAGACAGTAGATCTAGCTGGTCTGTCATAAAATAATAGAGACAGTAGATCTAGCTGGTCTATCATGTTATAATGGAGACAGTAGATCTAGCTGGTCTGTCATAATATAATAGAGACTGTAGATCTAGCTGGTCTGTCATATTATAATAGAGACAGTAGATGTCGCTGGTCTGTCATAATATAATAGAGACAGTAGATCGAGCTGGTCTGTCATAATATGATAGAGACAGTAGATCTAGCTGATCTGTCATAAAATAATAGAGACAGTAGATCGAGCTGGTCTTTCATGTTATAATAGAAACAGTAGATCTAGCTGGTCTGTCATAATATAATAGAGACAGTATATCTATCTGGTCTGTCATAATATAATAGAGACAGTATATCTATCTGGTCTGTCAAATTATAATAGAGACAGTAGATCTAGCTGGTCTGTCATAATATAGCAGAGACAGTAGATCTACCTGGTCTGTCATAAAATAATAGAGACAGTAGATCGAGCTGGTCTGTCATAATATGATAGAGACAGTAGATCTAGCTGATCTGTCATAAAATAATAGAGACAGTAGATCGAGCTGTTCTTTCATGTTATAATAGAAACAGTAGATCTACCTGGTCTATCATAATATAATAGAGACAGTAGATCTAACTGTTCTGTCATAATATTAGACAGTATATCTAGCTGGTCTGTCATATTATAATAGAGACAGTAGATCTAGCTGGTCTGTCATATTATAATAGAGACAGTACATCTAGCTGGTCTGTCATAATAGAATAGAGACAGTAGATCTAGCTGTTCTGTCATAATATGAGACAGTAGATCTAGCTGGTCTTTCATATTATAATAGAGACAATAGATCTACCTGGTCTGTCATAATATAATAGATACCGTAGATCTAGCTGGTCTGTCATAATATAATAGAGACAGTATATCTAACTGGTCTGTCAAATTATGATAGAGACAGTAGATCTAGCTGATCTGTCATAAAATGATAGAGACAGTAGATCGAGCTGGTCTTTCATGTTATAATAGAAACAGTAGATCTACCTGGTCTGTCATAATATAATAGAGACAGTAGATCTAGCTGATCTGTCATATTATAATAGAGACAGTAGATCTAGCTGGTCTGTCATATTATAATAGAGACAGTATATCTAGCTGATCTGTCATGTTATAATAGAGACAGTAGATCTAGCTGATCTGTCATATTATAATAGAGACAGTAGATCGAGCTGATCTGTCATATTATAATAGAGACAGTAGATCTAGCTGGTCTGTCATATTATAATAGAGACAGTATATCTAGCTGATCTGTCATATTATAATAGAGACAGTAGATCTAGCTGGTCTGTCATATTATAATAGAGACAGTAGATCTAGCTGGTCTGTCATAAAATAATAGAGACAGTAGATCTAGCTGGTCTATCATGTTATAATGGAGACAGTAGATGTCGCTGGTCTGTCATAATATAATAGAGACAGTAGATCGAGCTGGTCTGTCATAATATGATAGAGACAGTAGATCTAGCTGATCTGTCATAAAATAATAGAGACAGTAGATCGAGCTGGTCTTTCATGTTATAATAGAAACAGTAGATCTAGCTGGTCTGTCATATTATAATAGAGACAGTAGATGTCGCTGGTCTGTCATAATATAATAGAGACAGTAGATCGAGCTGGTCTGTCATAATATGATAGAGACAGTAGATCTAGCTGATCTGTCATAAAATAATAGAGACAGTAGATCGAGCTGGTCTTTCATGTTATAATAGAAACAGTAGATCTAGCTGGTCTGTCATAATATAATAGAGACAGTATATCTATCTGGTCTGTCATAATATAATAGAGACAGTATATCTATCTGGTCTGTCAAATTATAATAGAGACAGTAGATCTAGCTGGTCTGTCATAATATAGCAGAGACAGTAGATCTACCTGGTCTGTCATAAAATAATAGAGACAGTAGATCGAGCTGGTCTGTCATAATATGATAGAGACAGTAGATCTAGCTGATCTGTCATAAAATAATAGAGACAGTAGATCGAGCTGTTCTTTCATGTTATAATAGAAACAGTAGATCTACCTGGTCTATCATAATATAATAGAGACAGTAGATCTAACTGTTCTGTCATAATATTAGACAGTATATCTAGCTGGTCTGTCATATTATAATAGAGACAGTAGATCTAGCTGGTCTGTCATATTATAATAGAGACAGTACATCTAGCTGGTCTGTCATAATAGAATAGAGACAGTAGATCTAGCTGTTCTGTCATAATATGAGACAGTAGATCTAGCTGGTCTTTCATATTATAATAGAGACAATAGATCTACCTGGTCTGTCATAATATAATAGATACCGTAGATCTAGCTGGTCTGTCATAATATAATAGAGACAGTATATCTAACTGGTCTGTCAAATTATGATAGAGACAGTAGATCTAGCTGATCTGTCATAAAATGATAGAGACAGTAGATCGAGCTGGTCTTTCATGTTATAATAGAAACAGTAGATCTACCTGGTCTGTCATAATATAATAGAGACAGTAGATCTAGCTGATCTGT
Organism: Oncorhynchus keta; assembly: GCF_023373465.1. NCBI lineage: Eukaryota > Metazoa > Chordata > Actinopteri > Salmoniformes > Salmonidae > Oncorhynchus > Oncorhynchus keta. The sequence continues at coordinate 168,827 of NW_026279243.1, read as the reverse complement.
CATATTATAATAGAGACAGTAGATCTAGCTGGTCTGTCATATTATAATAGAGACAGTATATCTAGCTGATCTGTCATGTTATAATAGAGACAGTAGATCTAGCTGATCTGTCATATTATAATAGAGACAGTAGATCGAGCTGATCTGTCATATTATAATAGAGACAGTAGATCTAGCTGGTCTGTCATATTATAATAGAGACAGTATATCTAGCTGATCTGTCATATTATAATAGAGACAGTAGATCTAGCTGGTCTGTCATATTATAATAGAGACAGTAGATCTAGCTGGTCTGTCATAAAATAATAGAGACAGTAGATCTAGCTGGTCTATCATGTTATAATGGAGACAGTAGATCTAGCTGGTCTGTCATAATATAATAGAGACTGTAGATCTAGCTGGTCTGTCATATTATAATAGAGACAGTAGATGTCGCTGGTCTGTCATAAAATAATAGAGACAGTAGATCTAGCTGGTCTGTCACATTATAATAGAGACATTAGATCTAGCTGGTCTGTCATATTATAATACAGACAGTAGATCTAGCTGGTCTGTCATAAAATAATAGAGACAGTAGATCTAGCTGGTCTATCATGTTATAATGGAGACAGTAGATCTAGCTGGTCTGTCATAATATAATAGAGACTGTAGATCTAGCTGGTCTGTCATATTATAATAGAGACAGTAGATGTCGCTGGTCTGTCATAATATAATAGAGACAGTAGATGTCGCTGGTCTGTCATAATATGATAGAGACAGTAGATCTAGCTGATCTGTCATAAAATAATAGAGACAGTAGATCGAGCTGGTCTTTCATGTTATAATAGAAACAGTAGATCTAGCTGGTCTGTCATAAAATAATAGAGACAGTATATCTATCTGGTCTGTCAAATTATAATAGAGACAGTAGATCTAGCTGGTCTGTCATAATATAGCAGAGACAGTAGATCTACCTGGTCTGTCATAAAATAATAGAGACAGTAGATCGAGCTGGTCTGTCATAATATGATAGAGACAGTAGATCTAGCTGATCTGTCATAAAATAATAGAGACAGTAGATCGAGCTGGTCTGTCATAATATGATAGAGACAGTAGATCTAGCTGGTCTGTCATATTATAATGGGGACAGTATATCTAGCTGTTCTGTCATAATAGAATAGAGACAGTAGATCTAGCTGGTCTGTCACATTATAATAGAGACATTAGATCTAGCTGGTCTGTCATATTATAATACAGACAGTAGATCTAGCTGGTCTGTCATAAAATAATAGAGACAGTAGATCTAGCTGGTCTATCATGTTATAATGGAGACAGTAGATCGAGCTGTTCTTTCATGTTATAATAGAAACAGTAGATCTACCTGGTCTATCATAATATAATAGAGACAGTAGATCTAACTGTTCTGTCATAATATTAGACAGTATATCTAGCTGGTCTGTCATATTATAATAGAGACAGTAGATCTAGCTGGTCTGTCATATTATAATAGAGACAGTACATCTAGCTGGTCTGTCATAATAGAATAGAGACAGTAGATCTAGCTGTTCTGTCATAATATGAGACAGTAGATCTAGCTGGTCTTTCATATTATAATAGAGACAGTATATCTAACTGGTCTGTCAAATTATGATAGAGACAGTAGATCTAGCTGATCTGTCATAAAATGATAGAGACAGTAGATCTAGCTGGTCTGTCATATTATAATAGAGACAGTATATCTAGCTGATCTGTCATGTTATAATAGAGACAGTAGATCTAGCTGATCTGTCATATTATAATAGAGACAGTAGATCGAGCTGATCTGTCATATTATAATAGAGACAGTAGATCTAGCTGGTCTGTCATATTATAATAGAGACAGTATATCTAGCTGATCTGTCATATTATAATAGAGACAGTAGATCTAGCTGGTCTGTCATATTATAATAGAGACAGTAGATGTCGCTGGTCTGTCATAATATAATAGAGACAGTAGATGTCGCTGGTCTGTCATAATATGATAGAGACAGTAGATCTAGCTGATCTGTCATAAAATAATAGAGACAGTAGATCGAGCTGGTCTTTCATGTTATAATAGAAACAGTAGATCTAGCTGGTCTGTCATAAAATAATAGAGACAGTATATCTATCTGGTCTGTCAAATTATAATAGAGACAGTAGATCTAGCTGGTCTGTCATAATATAGCAGAGACAGTAGATCTACCTGGTCTGTCATAAAATAATAGAGACAGTAGATCGAGCTGGTCTGTCATAATATGATAGAGACAGTAGATCTAGCTGATCTGTCATAAAATAATAGAGACAGTAGATCGAGCTGGTCTGTCATAATATGATAGAGACAGTAGATCTAGCTGGTCTGTCATATTATAATGGGGACAGTATATCTAGCTGTTCTGTCATAATAGAATAGAGACAGTAGATCTAGCTGGTCTGTCACATTATAATAGAGACATTAGATCTAGCTGGTCTGTCATATTATAATACAGACAGTAGATCTAGCTGGTCTGTCATAAAATAATAGAGACAGTAGATCTAGCTGGTCTATCATGTTATAATGGAGACAGTAGATCGAGCTGTTCTTTCATGTTATAATAGAAACAGTAGATCTACCTGGTCTATCATAATATAATAGAGACAGTAGATCTAACTGTTCTGTCATAATATTAGACAGTATATCTAGCTGGTCTGTCATATTATAATAGAGACAGTAGATCTAGCTGGTCTGTCATATTATAATAGAGACAGTACATCTAGCTGGTCTGTCATAATAGAATAGAGACAGTAGATCTAGCTGTTCTGTCATAATATGAGACAGTAGATCTAGCTGGTCTTTCATATTATAATAGAGACAGTATATCTAACTGGTCTGTCAAATTATGATAGAGACAGTAGATCTAGCTGATCTGTCATATTATAATAGAGACAGTAGATCTAGCTGGTCTGTCATATTATAATAGAGACAGTATATCTAGCTGATCTGTCATATTATAATAGAGACAGTAGATCTAGCTGGTCTGTCATATTATAATAGAGACAGTAGATCTAGCTGGTCTGTCATAAAATAATAGAGACAGTAGATCTAGCTGGTCTATCATGTTATAATGGAGACAGTAGATGTCGCTGGTCTGTCATAATATAATAGAGACAGTAGATCGAGCTGGTCTGTCATAATATGATAGAGACAGTAGATCTAGCTGATCTGTCATAAAATAATAGAGACAGTAGATCGAGCTGGTCTTTCATGTTATAATAGAAACAGTAGATCTAGCTGGTCTGTCATATTATAATAGAGACAGTAGATGTCGCTGGTCTGTCATAATATAATAGAGACAGTAGATCGAGCTGGTCTGTCATAATATGATAGAGACAGTAGATCTAGCTGATCTGTCATAAAATAATAGAGACAGTAGATCGAGCTGGTCTTTCATGTTATAATAGAAACAGTAGATCTAGCTGGTCTGTCATAATATAATAGAGACAGTATATCTATCTGGTCTGTCATAATATAATAGAGACAGTATATCTATCTGGTCTGTCAAATTATAATAGAGACAGTAGATCTAGCTGGTCTGTCATAATATAGCAGAGACAGTAGATCTACCTGGTCTGTCATAAAATAATAGAGACAGTAGATCGAGCTGGTCTGTCATAATATGATAGAGACAGTAGATCTAGCTGATCTGTCATAAAATAATAGAGACAGTAGATCGAGCTGTTCTTTCATGTTATAATAGAAACAGTAGATCTACCTGGTCTATCATAATATAATAGAGACAGTAGATCTAACTGTTCTGTCATAATATTAGACAGTATATCTAGCTGGTCTGTCATATTATAATAGAGACAGTAGATCTAGCTGGTCTGTCATATTATAATAGAGACAGTACATCTAGCTGGTCTGTCATAATAGAATAGAGACAGTAGATCTAGCTGTTCTGTCATAATATGAGACAGTAGATCTAGCTGGTCTTTCATATTATAATAGAGACAATAGATCTACCTGGTCTGTCATAATATAATAGATACCGTAGATCTAGCTGGTCTGTCATAATATAATAGAGACAGTATATCTAACTGGTCTGTCAAATTATGATAGAGACAGTAGATCTAGCTGATCTGTCATAAAATGATAGAGACAGTAGATCGAGCTGGTCTTTCATGTTATAATAGAAACAGTAGATCTACCTGGTCTGTCATAATATAATAGAGACAGTAGATCTAGCTGATCTGTCATATTATAATAGAGACAGTAGATCTAGCTGGTCTGTCATATTATAATAGAGACAGTATATCTAGCTGATCTGTCATGTTATAATAGAGACAGTAGATCTAGCTGATCTGTCATATTATAATAGAGACAGTAGATCGAGCTGATCTGTCATATTATAATAGAGACAGTAGATCTAGCTGGTCTGTCATATTATAATAGAGACAGTATATCTAGCTGATCTGTCATATTATAATAGAGACAGTAGATCTAGCTGGTCTGTCATATTATAATAGAGACAGTAGATCTAGCTGGTCTGTCATAAAATAATAGAGACAGTAGATCTAGCTGGTCTATCATGTTATAATGGAGACAGTAGATCTAGCTGGTCTGTCATAATATAATAGAGACTGTAGATCTAGCTGGTCTGTCATATTATAATAGAGACAGTAGATGTCGCTGGTCTGTCATAAAATAATAGAGACAGTAGATCTAGCTGGTCTGTCACATTATAATAGAGACATTAGATCTAGCTGGTCTGTCATATTATAATACAGACAGTAGATCTAGCTGGTCTGTCATAAAATAATAGAGACAGTAGATCTAGCTGGTCTATCATGTTATAATGGAGACAGTAGATCTAGCTGGTCTGTCATAATATAATAGAGACTGTAGATCTAGCTGGTCTGTCATATTATAATAGAGACAGTAGATGTCGCTGGTCTGTCATAATATAATAGAGACAGTAGATGTCGCTGGTCTGTCATAATATGATAGAGACAGTAGATCTAGCTGATCTGTCATAAAATAATAGAGACAGTAGATCGAGCTGGTCTTTCATGTTATAATAGAAACAGTAGATCTAGCTGGTCTGTCATAAAATAATAGAGACAGTATATCTATCTGGTCTGTCAAATTATAATAGAGACAGTAGATCTAGCTGGTCTGTCATAATATAGCAGAGACAGTAGATCTACCTGGTCTGTCATAAAATAATAGAGACAGTAGATCGAGCTGGTCTGTCATAATATGATAGAGACAGTAGATCTAGCTGATCTGTCATAAAATAATAGAGACAGTAGATCGAGCTGGTCTGTCATAATATGATAGAGACAGTAGATCTAGCTGGTCTGTCATATTATAATGGGGACAGTATATCTAGCTGTTCTGTCATAATAGAATAGAGACAGTAGATCTAGCTGGTCTGTCACATTATAATAGAGACATTAGATCTAGCTGGTCTGTCATATTATAATACAGACAGTAGATCTAGCTGGTCTGTCATAAAATAATAGAGACAGTAGATCTAGCTGGTCTATCATGTTATAATGGAGACAGTAGATCGAGCTGTTCTTTCATGTTATAATAGAAACAGTAGATCTACCTGGTCTATCATAATATAATAGAGACAGTAGATCTAACTGTTCTGTCATAATATTAGACAGTATATCTAGCTGGTCTGTCATATTATAATAGAGACAGTAGATCTAGCTGGTCTGTCATATTATAATAGAGACAGTACATCTAGCTGGTCTGTCATAATAGAATAGAGACAGTAGATCTAGCTGTTCTGTCATAATATGAGACAGTAGATCTAGCTGGTCTTTCATATTATAATAGAGACAGTATATCTAACTGGTCTGTCAAATTATGATAGAGACAGTAGATCTAGCTGATCTGTCATAAAATGATAGAGACAGTAGATCGAGCTGGTCTTTCATGTTATAATAGAAACAGTAGATCTACCTGGTCTGTCATAATATAATAGAGACAGTACATCTAGCTGGTCTGTCATAATAGAATAGAGACAGTAGATCTAACTGGTCTGTCAAATTATGATAGAGACAGTAGATCTAGCTGATCTGTCATAAAATGATAGAGACAGTAGATCGAGCTGGTCTTTCATGTTATAATAGAAACAGTAGATCTACCTGGTCTGTCATAATATAATAGAGACAGTACATCTAGCTGGTCTGTCATAATAGAATAGAGACAGTAGATCTAGCTGTTCTGTCAAAATATGAGACAGTAGATCTCGCTGGTCTTTCATATTATAATAGAGACAGTAGATGTCGCTGGTCTGTCATAATATAATAGAGACAGTAGATCTAGCTGGTCTGTCATATTATAATGGAGACAGTAGATCTAGCTGGTCTGTCATATTATAATAGAGACAGTACATCTAGCTGGTCTGTCATAATAGAATAGAGACAGTAGATCTAGCTGTTCTGTCATAATATGAGACAGTAGATCTAGCTGGTCTTTCATATTATAATAGAGACAATAGATCTACCTGGTCTGTCATAATATAATAGATACAGTAGATCTACCTGGTCTGTCATAGAATAATAGAGACAGTAGATCGAGCTGGTCTTTCAAGTTATAATAGAAACAGTAGATCTAGCTGGTCTGTCATAATATAATAGAGACAGTATATCTAACTGGTCTGTCAAATTATGATAGAGACAGTAGATCTAGCTGATCTGTAATAAAATGATAGAGACAGTAGATCGAGCTGGTCTTTCATGTTATACTAGAAACAGTAGATCTAGCTGGTCTGTCATAATATAATAGAGACAGTATATCTAGCTGGTCTGTCACATTATAATAGAGACAGTAGATCTAGCTGGTCTGTCATAATATAGCAGAGACAGTAGATCGAGCTGGTCTGTCAAATTATAATAGAGACAGTAGATCTAGCTGGTCTATCATATTATAATGGACACAGTAGATCTAGCTGATCTGTCATAAAATAATAGAGACAGTAGATCGAGCTGGTCTTTCATGTTATAATAGAAACAGTAGATCTAGCTGGTCTGTCATAATATAATAGAGACAGTATATCTAGCTGGTCTGTCAAATTATGATAGAGACAGTTGATCTAGCTGATCTGTCATAAAATAATAGAGACAGTAGATCGAGCTGGTCTTTCATGTTATAATAGAAACAGTAGATCTAGCTGGTCTGTCATAATATAATAGAGACAGTATATCTAGCTGGTCTGTCACATTATAATAGAGACAGTAGATCGAGCTGGTCTGTCATATTATAATACAGACAGTTGATCTCGCTGGTCTGTCATATTATAATAGAGACAGTAGATCTAGCTGGTCTTTCATAATATAATAGAGACAGTAGATCTAGCTGGTCTATCATATTATAATGGACACAGTAGATCTAGCTGGTCTGTCATAATATAATAGAGACTGTAGATCTAGCTGGTCTGTCATATTATAATAGAGACAGTACATCTAGCTGGTCTGTCATAATAGAATAGAGACAGTAGGTCTACCTGGTCTGTCATAATCTAATAGAGACAGTAGATTTTGCTGGTCTGTCATATTATAATAGAGACAGTACATCTAGCTGGTCTGTCATAATAGAATAGAGACAGTAGATCTAGCTGTTCTGTCATAATATGAGACAGTAGATCTCGCTGGTCTTTCATATTATAATAGAGACAGTAGATGTCGCTGGTCTGTCATAATATAATAGAGACAGTAGATCTAGCTGGTCTGTCATATTATAATGGAGACAGTAGATCTAGCTGGTCTGTCATATTATAATAGAGACAGTACATCTAGCTGGTCTGTCATAATAGAATAGAGACAGTAGATCTAGCTGTTCTGTCATAATATGAGACAGTAGATCTAGCTGGTCTTTCATATTATAATAGAGACAGTAGATGTCGCTGGTCTGTCATAATATAATAGATACAGTAGATCTACCTGGTCTGTCATAGAAAAATAGAGACAGTAGATTGAGCTGGTCTTTCATGTTATAATAGAAACAGTAGATCTAGCTGGTCTGTCATAATATAATAGAGACAGTATATCTAACTGGTCTGTCAAATTATAATAGAGACAGTAGATCTAGCTGGTCTATCATATTATAATGGACACAGTAGATCTAGCTGATCTGTCATAAAATAATAGAGACAGTAGATCGAGCTGGTCTTTCATGTTATAATAGAAACAGTAAATCTAGCTGGTCTGTCATAATATAATAGAGACAGTATATCTAGCTGGTCTGTCAAATTATGATAGAGACAGTTGATCTAGCTGATCTGTCATAAAATAATAGAGACAGTAGATCGAGCTGGTCTTTCATGTTATAATAGAAACAGTAGATCTAGCTGGTCTGTCATAATATAATAGAGACAGTATATCTAGCTGGTCTGTCACATTATAATAGAGACAGTAGATCGAGCTGGTCTGTCATATTATAATACAGACAGTTGATCTCGCTGGTCTGTCATATTATAATAGAGACAGTAGATCTAGCTGGTCTTTCATAATATAATAGAGACAGTACATCTAGCTGGTCTGTCATAATAGAATAGAGACAGTAGGTCTACCTGGTCTGTCATAATCTAATAGAGACAGTAGATTTTGCTGGTCTGTCATATTATAATAGAGACAGTAGATCTCGCTGGTCTGTCATAATAGAATAGAGACAGTAGATCGAGCTGGTCTGTCATATTATAATGGAGACAGTAGATCTAGCTGTTCTGTCATAATATGAGACAGTAGATCTAGTTTGTCTTTCATGTTATAATAGAGACAGTAGATCTACCTGGTCTGTCATAATATAATAGAAACAGTAGATCTAGCTGGTCTGTCATATTATAATAGAGGCAGTAGATCTAGCTGGTCTGTCATAATATAATAGAGACAGTATATCTAGCTGGTCTGTCAAATTATAATAGAGACAGTAGATCTAGCTGGTCTGTCATAATATAGCAGAGACAGTAGATCTACCTGGTCTGTCATAAAATAATAGAGACAGTAGATCTAGCTGGTCTGTCATAATATGATAGAGACAGTAGATCTAGCTGATCTGTCATAAAATAATAGAGACAGTAGATCTACCTGGTCTGTCACATTATAATAGAGACAGTAGATCTAGCTGTTCTGTCATAATATGAGACAGTATATCTAGCTGGTCTGTCATATTATAATGGAGACAGTAGATCTAGCTGGTCTGTCATAATAGAATAGAGACATTAGATCTAGCTGGTCTGTCTCATTATAATAGAGACAGTAGATCTAGCTGGTCTGTCATAATATATCAGAGACAGTAGATCTACCTGGTCTGTCATAAAATAATAGAGACAGTAAATCGAGCTGGTCTGTCATAATATGATAGAGACAGTAGATCTAGCTGATCTGTCATAAAATAATAGAGACAGTAGATCGAGTTGTTCTTTCATGTTATAATAGAAACAGTAGATCTACCTGGTCTGTCATAATATAATAGAGACAGTAGATCTAACTGTTCTGTCATAATATTAGACAGCATATCTAGCTGGTCTGTCATATTATAATAGAGACAGTAGATCTAGCTGGTCTGTCATATTATAATAGAGACAGTACATTTAGCTGGTCTGTCATAATAGAATAGAGACAGTAGATCCAGCTGTTCTGTCATAATATGAGACAGTAGATCTCGCTGGTCTTTCATATTATAATAGAGACAGTAGATGTCGCTGGTCTGTCATAATATAATAGAGACAGTAGATCTAGCTGGTCTGTCATATTATAATGGAGACAGTAGATCTAGCTGGTCTGTCATATTATAATAGAGACAGTACATCTAGCTGGTCTGTCATAATAGAATAGAGACAGTAGATCTAGCTGTTCTGTCATAATATGAGACAGTAGATCTAGCTGGTCTTTCATATTATAATAGAGACAATAGATCTACCTGGTCTGTCATAATATAATAGATACAGTAGATCTACCTGGTCTGTCATAGAATAATAGATACAGTAGATCGAGCTGGTCTTTCATGTTATAATAGAAACAGTAGATCTAGCTGATCTGTCATAAAATAATAGAGACAGTAGATCGAGCTGTTCTTTCATGTTATAATAGAAACAGTAGATCTACCTGGTCTATCATAATATAATAGAGACAGTAGATCTAACTGTTCTGTCATAATATTAGACAGTATATCTAGCTGGTCTGTCATATTATAATAGAGACAGTAGATCTAGCTGGTCTGTCATATTATAATAGAGACAGTACATCTAGCTGGTCTGTCATAATAGAATAGAGACAGTAGATCTAGCTGTTCTGTCATAATATGAGACAGTAGATCTCGCTGGTCTTTCATATTATAATAGAGACAGTAGATGTCGCTGGTCTGTCATAATATAATAGAGACAGTAGATCTAGCTGGTCTGTCATATTATAATGGAGACAGTAGATCTAGCTGGTCTGTCATATTATAATAGAGACAGTACATCTAGCTGGTCTGTCATAATAGAATAGAGACAGTAGATCTAGCTGTTCTGTCATAATATGAGACAGTAGATCTAGCTGGTCTTTCATATTATAATAGAGACAATAGATCTACCTGGTCTGTCATAATATAATAGATACAGTAGATCTACCTGGTCTGTCATAGAATAATAGAGACAGTAGATCGAGCTGGTCTTTCATGTTATAATAGAAACAGTAGATCTAGCTGGTCTGTCATAAAATAATAGAGACAGTATAATTATCTGGTCTGTCAAATTATAATAGAGACAGTAGATCTAGCTGGTCTGTCATAATATAGCAGAGACAGTAGATCTACCTGGTCTGTCATAAAATAATAGAGACAGTAGATCGAGCTGGTCTGTCATAATATGATAGAGACAGTAGATCTAGCTGATCTGTCATAAAATAATAGAGACAGTAGATCGAGCTGGTCTGTCATATTATAATGGGGACAGTAGATCTAGCTGGTCTGTCATAATAGAATAGAGACAGTAGATCTAGCTGGTCTGTCACATTATAATAGAGACATTAGATCTAGCTGGTCTGTCATATTATAATACAGACAATAGATCTAGCTGGTCTGTCATAAAATAATAGAGACAGTAGATCTAGCTGGTCTATCATGTTATAATGGAGACAGTAGATCTAGCTGGTCTGTCATAATATAATAGAGACTGTAGATCTAGCTGGTCTGTCATATTATAATAGAGACAGTAGATGTCGCTGGTCTGTCATAATATAATAGAGACAGTAGGTCGAGCTGGTCTGTCATAATATGATAGAGACAGTAGATCTAGCTGATCTGTCATAAAATAATAGAGACAGTAGATCGAGCTGGTCTTTCATGTTATAATAGAAACAGTAGATCTAGCTGGTCTGTCATAATATAATAGAGACAGTATATCTATCTGGTCTGTCAAATTATAATAGAGACAGTAGATCTAGCTGGTCTGTCATAATATAGCAGAGACAGTAGATCTACCTGGTCTGTCATAAAATAATAGAGACAGTAGATCGAGCTGGTCTGTCATAATATGATAGAGACAGTAGATCTAGCTGACCTGTCATAAAATAATAGAGACAGTAGATCGAGCTGTTCTTTCATGTTATAATAGAAACAGTAGATCTACCTGGTCTATCATAATATAATAGAGACAGTAGATCTAACTGTTCTGTCATAATATTAGACAGTATATCTAGCTGGTCTGTCATATTATAATAGAGACAGTAGATCTAGCTGGTCTGTCATATTATAATAGAGACAGTACATCTAGCTGGTCTGTCATAATAGAATAGAGACAGTAGATCTAGCTGTTCTGTCATAATATGAGACAGTAGATCTCGCTGGTCTTTCATATTATAATAGAGACAGTAGATGTCGCTGGTCTGTCATAATATAATAGAGACAGTAGATCTAGCTGGTCTGTCATATTATAATGGAGACAGTAGATCTAGCTGGTCTGTCATATTATAATAGAGACAGTACATCTAGCTGGTCTGTCATAATAGAATAGAGACAGTAGATCTAGCTGTTCTGTCATAATATGAGACAGTAGATCTAGCTGGTCTTTCATATTATAATTGAGACAATAGATCTACCTGGTCTGTCATAATATAATAGATACAGTAGATCTACCTGATCTGTCATAGAATAGTAGAGACAGTAGATCGAGCTGGTCTTTCATGTTATAATAGAAACAGTAGATCTAGCTGGTCTGTCATAATATAATAGAGACAGTATATCTAACTGGTCTGTCAAATTATAATAGAGACAGTACATCTAGCTGGTCTGTCATAATAGAATAGAGACAGTAGATCTAGCTGTTCTGTCATAATATGAGACAGTAGATCTAGCTGGTCTTTCATATTATAATAGAGACAATAGATCTACCTGGTCTGTCATAATATAATAGATACAGTAGATCTACCTGGTCTGTCATAGAATAATAGAGACAGTAGATCGAGCTGGTCTTTCATGTTATAATAGAAACAGTAGATCTAGCTGGTCTGTCATAAAATAATAGAGACAGTATAATTATCTGGTCTGTCAAATTATAATAGAGACAGTAGATCTAGCTGGTCTGTCATAATATAGCAGAGACAGTAGATCTACCTGGTCTGTCATAAAATAATAGAGACAGTAGATCGAGCTGGTCTGTCATAATATGATAGAGACAGTAGATCTAGCTGATCTGTCATAAAATAATAGAGACAGTAGATCGAGCTGGTCTGTCATAATATGATAGAGACAGTAGATCTAGCTGGTCTGTCATATTATAATGGGGACAGTAGATCTAGCTGGTCTGTCATAATAGAATAGAGACAGTAGATCTAGCTGGTCTGTCACATTATAATAGAGACATTAGATCTAGCTGGTCTGTCATATTATAATACAGACAATAGATCTAGCTGGTCTGTCATAAAATAATAGAGACAGTAGATCTAGCTGGTCTATCATGTTATAATGGAGACAGTAGATCTAGCTGGTCTGTCATAATATAATAGAGACTGTAGATCTAGCTGGTCTGTCATATTATAATAGAGACAGTAGATGTCGCTGGTCTGTCATAATATAATAGAGACAGTAGGTCGAGCTGGTCTGTCATAATATGATAGAGACAGTAGATCTAGCTGATCTGTCATAAAATAATAGAGACAGTAGATCGAGCTGGTCTTTCATGTTATAATAGAAACAGTAGATCTAGCTGGTCTGTCATAATATAATAGAGACAGTATATCTATCTGGTCTGTCAAATTATAATAGAGACAGTAGATCTAGCTGGTCTGTCATAATATAGCAGAGACAGTAGATCTACCTGGTCTGTCATAAAATAATAGAGACAGTAGATCGAGCTGGTCTGTCATAATATGATAGAGACAGTAGATCTAGCTGACCTGTCATAAAATAATAGAGACAGTAGATCGAGCTGTTCTTTCATGTTATAATAGAAACAGTAGATCTACCTGGTCTATCATAATATAATAGAGACAGTAGATCTAACTGTTCTGTCATAATATTAGACAGTATATCTAGCTGGTCTGTCATATTATAATAGAGACAGTAGATCTAGCTGGTCTGTCATATTATAATAGAGACAGTACATCTAGCTGGTCTGTCATAATAGAATAGAGACAGTAGATCTAGCTGTTCTGTCATAATATGAGACAGTAGATCTCGCTGGTCTTTCATATTATAATAGAGACAGTAGATGTCGCTGGTCTGTCATAATATAATAGAGACAGTAGATCTAGCTGGTCTGTCATATTATAATGGAGACAGTAGATCTAGCTGGTCTGTCATATTATAATAGAGACAGTACATCTAGCTGGTCTGTCATAATAGAATAGAGACAGTAGATCTAGCTGTTCTGTCATAATATGAGACAGTAGATCTAGCTGGTCTTTCATATTATAATAGAGACAATAGATCTACCTGGTCTGTCATAATATAATAGATACAGTAGATCTACCTGATCTGTCATAGAATAGTAGAGACAGTAGATCGAGCTGGTCTTTCATGTTATAATAGAAACAGTAGATCTAGCTGGTCTGTCATAATATAATAGAGACAGTATATCTAACTGGTCTGTCAAATTATGATAGAGACAGTAGATCTAGCTGATCTGTCATAAAATGATAGAGACAGTAGATCGAGCTGGTCTTTCATGTTATAATAGAAACAGTAGATCTAGCTGGTCTGTCATAATATAATAGAGACAGTATATCTAGCTGGTCTGTCACATTATAATAGAGACAGTAGATCTAGCTGGTCTGTCATAATATAGCAGAGACAGTATATCGAGCTGGTCTGTCAAATTATAATACAGACAGTTGATCTCGCTGGTCTGTCATAATATAGCAGAGACAGTAGATCGAGCTGGTCTGTCATATTATAATACAGACAGTTGATCTCGCTGGTCTGTCATAATATAGCAGAGACAGTAGATCTAGCTGATCTGTCATAAAATAATAGAGACAGTATATCGAGCTGGTCTTTCATGTTATAATAGAAACAGTAGATCTAGCTGGTCTGTCATAATATAATAGAGACAGTATATCTAGCTGGTCTGTCAAATTATGATAGAGACAGTAGATCTAGCTGATCTGTCATAAAATAATAGAGACAGTAGATCGAGCTGGTCTTTCATGTTATAATAGAAACAGTAGATCTAGCTGGTCTGTCATAATATAATAGAGAGAGTATATCTAGCTGGTCTGTCACATTATAATAGAGACAGTATATCTAGCTGGTCTGTCACATTATAATAGAAACAGTAGATCTAGCTGGTCTGTCATAATATAATAGAGACAGTATATCTAACTGGTCTGTCACATTATAATAGAGACAGTAGATCGAGCTGGTCTGTCATATTATAATACAGACAGTTGATCTCGCTGGTCTGTCATAATATAATAGAGACAGTATATCTAGCTGGTCTGTCAAATTATAATAGAGACAGTAGATCTAGCTGGTCTGTCATAATATAGCAGAGACAGTAGATCTAGCTGATCTGTCATAAAATAATAGAGACAGTAGATCGAGCTGGTCTTTCATGTTATAATAGAAACAGTAGATCTAGCTGGTCTGTCATAATATAATAGAGACAGTATATCTAGCTGGTCTGTCACATTATAATAGAGACAGTATATCTAGCTGGTCTGTCACATTATAATAGAAACAGTAGATCTAGCTGGTCTGTCATAATATAATAGAGACAGTATATCTAACTGGTCTGTCACATTATAATAGAGACAGTAGATCGAGCTGGTCTGTCATATTATAATACAGACAGTTGATCTCGCTGGTCTGTCATATTATAATAGAGACAGTAGATCTAGCTGGTCTTTCATAATATAATAGAGACAGTAGATCTAGCTGGTCTATCATATTATAATGGACACAGTAGATCTAGCTGGTCTGTCAAAATATAATAGAGACTGTAGATCTAGCTGGTCTGTCATATTATAATAGAGACAGTACATCTAGCTGGTCTGTCATAATAGAATAGAGACAGTAGATCTCGCTGGTCTTTCATGTTATAATAGAGACATTAGATCTAGCTGGTCTGTCACATTATAATAGAGACAGTAGATCTAGCTGGTCTGTCATAATATATCAGAGACAGTAGATCGAGCTGGTCTGTCATATTATAATACAGACAGTTGATCTCGCTGGTCTGTCATAATATAATAGAGACAGTATATCTAGCTGGTCTGTCAAATTATAATAGAGACAGTAGATCTAGCTGGTCTGTCATAATATAGCAGAGACAGTAGATCTAGCTGATCTGTCATAAAAGAATAGAGACAGTAGATCGAGCTGGTCTTTCATGTTATAATAGAAACAGTAGATCTAGCTGGTCTGTCATAATATAATAGAGACAGTATATCTAGCTGGTCTGTCACATTATAATAGAGACAGTATATCTAGCTGGTCTGTCACATTATAATAGAGACAGTAGATCGAGCTGGTCTGTCATATTATAATGGAGACAGTAGATCTAGCTGTTCTGTCATAATATGAGACAGTAGATCGAGCTGGTCTGTCATATTATAATACAGACAGTTGATCTCGCTGGTCTGTCATATTATAATAGAGACAGTAGATCTAGCTGGTCTTTCATAATATAATAGAGACAGTAGATCTAGCTGGTCTATCATATTATAATGGACACAGTAGATCTAGCTGGTCTGTCAAAATATAATAGAGACTGTAGATCTAGCTGGTCTGTCATATTATAATAGAGACAGTACATCTAGCTGGTCTGTCATAATAGAATAGAGACAGTAGATCTCGCTGGTCTTTCATGTTATAATAGAGACAGTAGATCTCGCTGGTCTGTCATAATAGAATAGAGACAGTAGGTCTACCTGGTCTGTCATAATCTAATAGAGACAGTAGATTTTGCTGGTCTGTCATATTATAATAGAGACAGTAGATCTTGCTGGTCTTTCATGTTATAATAGAAACAGTAGATCTAGCTGGTCTGTCATAATATAATAGAGACAGGATATCTAGCTGGTCTGTCACATTATAATAGAGACAGTAGATCTAGCTGGTCTGTCATAATATATCAGAGACAGTAGATCGAGCTGGTCTGTCATATTATAATACAGACAGTTGATCTCGCTGGTCTGTCATAATATAATAGAGACAGTATATCTAGCTGGTCTGTCAAATTATAATAGAGACAGTAGATCTAGCTGGTCTGTCATAATATAGCAGAGACAGTAGATCTAGCTGATCTGTCATAAAATAATAGAGACAGTAGATCGAGCTGGTCTTTCATGTTATAATAGAAACAGTAGATCTAGCTGGTCTGTCATAATATAATAGAGACAGTATATCTAGCTGGTCTGTCAAATTATGATAGAGACAGTAGATCTAGCTGATCTGTCATAAAATAATAGAGACAGTAGATCGAGCTGGTCTTTCATGTTATAATAGAATCAGTAGATATAGCTGGTCTGTCATAATATAATAGAGACAGTATATCTAGCTGGTCTGTCACATTATAATAGAGACAGTAGATCGAGCTGGTCTGTCATATTATAATACAGACAGTTGATCTCGCTGGTCTGTCATATTATAATAGAGACAGTAGATCTAGCTGGTCTTTCATAATATAATAGAGACAGTAGATCTAGCTGGTCTATCATATTATAATGGACACAGTAGATCTAGCTGGTCTGTCATAATATAATAGAGACTGTAGATCTAGCTGGTCTGTCATATTATAATAGAGACAGTACATCTAGCTGGTCTGTCATAATAGAATAGAGACAGTAGATCGAGCTGGTCTGTCATATTATAATGGAGACAGTAGATCTAGCTGTTCTGTCATAATATGAGACAGTAGATCTAGCTGGTCTTTCATATTATAATAGAAACAGTAGATCTAGCTGGTCTGTCATAATATAATAGAGACAGTATATCTAGCTGGTCTGTCAAATTATGATAGAGACAGTAGATCTAGCTGATCTGTCATAAAATAATAGAGACAGTAGATCGAGCTGGTCTTTCATGTTATAATAGAAACAGTAGATCTAGCTGGTCTGTCATACTATAATAGAGACAGTATATCTAGCTGGTCTGTCACATTATAATAGAGACAGTATATCTAGCTGGTCTGTCACATTATAATAGAAACAGTAGATCTAGCTGGTCTGTCATAATATAATAGAGACAGTATATCTAACTGGTCTGTCACATTATAATAGAGACAGTAGATCGAGCTGGTCTGTCATATTATAATACAGACAGTTGATCTCGCTGGTCTGTCATATTATAATAGAGACAGTAGATCTAGCTGGTCTTTCATAATATAATAGAGACAGTAGATCTAGCTGGTCTATCATATTATAATGGACACAGTAGATCTAGCTGGTCTGTCAAAATATAATAGAGACTGTAGATCTAGCTGGTCTGTCATATTATAATAGAGACAGTACATCTAGCTGGTCTGTCATAATAGAATAGATACAGTAGATCTACCTGGTCTGTCATAGAATAATAGAGACAGTAGATCTAGCTGGTCTGTCATATTATAATAGAGGCAGTAGATCTAGCTGGTCTGTCAAATTATAATAGAGACAGTAGATCTAGCTGGTCTGTCATAATATAGCAGAGACAGTATATCTAGCTGGTCTGTCATAATATGATAGAGACAGTAGATCTAGCTGATCTGTCATAAAATAATAGAGACAGTAGATCGAGCTGGTCTTTCATGTTATAATAGAAACAGTAGATCTAGCTGGTCTGTCATAATATAATAGAGACAGTATATCTAGCTGGTCTGTCATATTATAATAGAGACAGTAGATCTAGCTGGTCTGTCATAATAGAATAGAGACATTAGATCTAGCTGGTCTGTCTCATTATAATAGAGACAGTAGATCTAGCTTGTCTCTCATAATATATTAGAGACAGTAGATCTACCTGGTCTGTCATAAAATAATAGAGACAGTAGATCGAGCTGTTCTTTCATGTTATAATAGAAACAGTAGATCTACTTGGTCTGTCATATTATAATAGAGACAGTAGATCTAGCTGGTCTGTCATATTATAATAGAGACAGTACATCTAGCTGGTCTGTCATAATAGAATAGAGACAGTAGATCTAGCTGTTCTGTCATATTATAATGGAGACAGTATATCTATCTGGTCTGTCATATTATAATAGAGACAGTAGATCTAGTTGGTCTGTCATAATAGAATAGAGACAGTAGATCTAGCTGGTCTGTCTCATTATAATACAGACATTAGATCTAGCTGGTCTGTCACATTATAATAGAGACAGTAGATCGAGCTGGTCTGTCATATTATAATACAGACAGTTGATCTCGCTGGTCTGTCATATTATAATAGAGACAGTAGATCTAGCTGGTCTTTCATAATATAATAGAGACAGTAGATCTAGCTGGTCTATCATATTATAATGGACACAGTAGATCTAGCTGGTCTGTCATAATATAATAGAGACTGTAGATCTAGCTGGTCTGTCATATTATAATAGAGACAGTACATCTAGCTGGTCTGTCATAATAGAATAGAGACAGTAGATCGAGCTGGTCTGTCATATTATAATGGAGACAGTAGATCTAGCTGTTCTGTCATAATATGAGACAGTAGATCTAGCTGGTCTTTCATATTATAATAGAAACAGTAGATCTAGCTGGTCTGTCATAATATAATAGAGACAGTATATCTAGCTGGTCTGTCAAATTATGATAGAGACAGTAGATCTAGCTGATCTGTCATAAAATAATAGAGACAGTAGATCGAGCTGGTCTTTCATGTTATAATAGAAACAGTAGATCTAGCTGGTCTGTCATACTATAATAGAGACAGTATATCTAGCTGGTCTGTCACATTATAATAGAGACAGTATATCTAGCTGGTCTGTCACATTATAATAGAAACAGTAGATCTAGCTGGTCTGTCATAATATAATAGAGACAGTATATCTAACTGGTCTGTCACATTATAATAGAGACAGTAGATCGAGCTGGTCTGTCATATTATAATACAGACAGTTGATCTCGCTGGTCTGTCATATTATAATAGAGACAGTAGATCTAGCTGGTCTTTCATAATATAATAGAGACAGTAGATCTAGCTGGTCTATCATATTATAATGGACACAGTAGATCTAGCTGGTCTGTCAAAATATAATAGAGACTGTAGATCTAGCTGGTCTGTCATATTATAATAGAGACAGTACATCTAGCTGGTCTGTCATAATAGAATAGAGACAGTAGATCTCGCTGGTCTTTCATGTTATAATAGAGACAGTAGATCTCGCTGGTCTGTCATAATAGAATAGAGACAGTAGGTCTACCTGGTCTGTCATAATCTAATAGAGACAGTAGATTTTGCTGGTCTGTCATATTATAATAGAGACAGTAGATCTTGCTGGTCTTTCATGTTATAATAGAAACAGTAGATCTAGCTGGTCTGTCATAATATAATAGAGACAGGATATCTAGCTGGTCTGTCACATTATAATAGAGACAGTAGATCTAGCTGGTCTGTCATAATATATCAGAGACAGTAGATCGAGCTGGTCTGTCATATTATAATACAGACAGTTGATCTCGCTGGTCTGTCATAATATAATAGAGACAGTATATCTAGCTGGTCTGTCAAATTATAATAGAGACAGTAGATCTAGCTGGTCTGTCATAATATAGCAGAGACAGTAGATCTAGCTGATCTGTCATAAAATAATAGAGACAGTAGATCGAGCTGGTCTTTCATGTTATAATAGAAACAGTAGATCTAGCTGGTCTGTCATAATATAATAGAGACAGTATATCTAGCTGGTCTGTCAAATTATGATAGAGACAGTAGATCTAGCTGATCTGTCATAAAATAATAGAGACAGTAGATCGAGCTGGTCTTTCATGTTATAATAGAATCAGTAGATATAGCTGGTCTGTCATAATATAATAGAGACAGTATATCTAGCTGGTCTGTCACATTATAATAGAGACAGTAGATCGAGCTGGTCTGTCATATTATAATACAGACAGTTGATCTCGCTGGTCTGTCATATTATAATAGAGACAGTAGATCTAGCTGGTCTTTCATAATATAATAGAGACAGTAGATCTAGCTGGTCTATCATATTATAATGGACACAGTAGATCTAGCTGGTCTGTCATAATATAATAGAGACTGTAGATCTAGCTGGTCTGTCATAATATAATAGAGACAGTATATCTAGCTGGTCTGTCAAATTATAATAGAGACAGTAGATCTAGCTGGTCTGTCATAATATAGCAGAGACAGTAGATCTAGCTGATCTGTCATAAAAGAATAGAGACAGTAGATCGAGCTGGTCTTTCATGTTATAATAGAAACAGTAGATCTAGCTGGTCTGTCATAATATAATAGAGACAGTATATCTAGCTGGTCTGTCACATTATAATAGAGACAGTATATCTAGCTGGTCTGTCACATTATAATAGAAACAGTAGATCTAGCTGGTCTGTCATAATATAATAGAGACAGTATATCTAACTGGTCTGTCACATTATAATAGAGACAGTAGATCGAGCTGGTCTGTCATATTATAATACAGACAGTTGATCTCGCTGGTCTGTCATATTATAATAGAGACAGTAGATCTAGCTGGTCTTTCATAATATAATAGAGACAGTAGATCTAGCTGGTCTATCATATTATAATGGACACAGTAGATCTAGCTGGTCTGTCAAAATATAATAGAGACTGTAGATCTAGCTGGTCTGTCATATTATAATAGAGACAGTACATCTAGCTGGTCTGTCATAATAGAATAGAGACAGTAGATCTCGCTGGTCTTTCATGTTATAATAGAGACAGTAGATCTCGCTGGTCTGTCATAATAGAATAGAGACAGTAGGTCTACCTGGTCTGTCATAATCTAATAGAGACAGTAGATTTTGCTGGTCTGTCATATTATAATAGAGACAGTAGATCTTGCTGGTCTTTCATGTTATAATAGAAACAGTAGATCTAGCTGGTCTGTCATAATATAATAGAGACAGGATATCTAGCTGGTCTGTCACATTATAATAGAGACAGTAGATCTAGCTGGTCTGTCATAATATATCAGAGACAGTAGATCGAGCTGGTCTGTCATATTATAATACAGACAGTTGATCTCGCTGGTCTGTCATAATATAATAGAGACAGTATATCTAGCTGGTCTGTCAAATTATAATAGAGACAGTAGATCTAGCTGGTCTGTCATAATATAGCAGAGACAGTAGATCTAGCTGATCTGTCATAAAATAATAGAGACAGTAGATCGAGCTGGTCTTTCATGTTATAATAGAAACAGTAGATCTAGCTGGTCTGTCATAATATAATAGAGACAGTATATCTAGCTGGTCTGTCAAATTATGATAGAGACAGTAGATCTAGCTGATCTGTCATAAAATAATAGAGACAGTAGATCGAGCTGGTCTTTCATGTTATAATAGAATCAGTAGATATAGCTGGTCTGTCATAATATAATAGAGACAGTATATCTAGCTGGTCTGTCACATTATAATAGAGACAGTAGATCGAGCTGGTCTGTCATATTATAATACAGACAGTTGATCTCGCTGGTCTGTCATATTATAATAGAGACAGTAGATCTAGCTGGTCTTTCATAATATAATAGAGACAGTAGATCTAGCTGGTCTATCATATTATAATGGACACAGTAGATCTAGCTGGTCTGTCATAATATAATAGAGACTGTAGATCTAGCTGGTCTGTCATATTATAATAGAGACAGTACATCTAGCTGGTCTGTCATAATAGAATAGAGACAGTAGATCGAGCTGGTCTGTCATATTATAATGGAGACAGTAGATCTAGCTGTTCTGTCATAATATGAGACAGTAGATCTAGCTGGTCTTTCATATTATAATAGAAACAGTAGATCTAGCTGGTCTGTCATAATATAATAGAGACAGTATATCTAGCTGGTCTGTCAAATTATGATAGAGACAGTAGATCTAGCTGATCTGTCATAAAATAATAGAGACAGTAGATCGAGCTGGTCTTTCATGTTATAATAGAAACAGTAGATCTAGCTGGTCTGTCATACTATAATAGAGACAGTATATCTAGCTGGTCTGTCACATTATAATAGAGACAGTATATCTAGCTGGTCTGTCACATTATAATAGAAACAGTAGATCTAGCTGGTCTGTCATAATATAATAGAGACAGTATATCTAACTGGTCTGTCACATTATAATAGAGACAGTAGATCGAGCTGGTCTGTCATATTATAATACAGACAGTTGATCTCGCTGGTCTGTCATATTATAATAGAGACAGTAGATCTAGCTGGTCTTTCATAATATAATAGAGACAGTAGATCTAGCTGGTCTATCATATTATAATGGACACAGTAGATCTAGCTGGTCTGTCAAAATATAATAGAGACTGTAGATCTAGCTGGTCTGTCATATTATAATAGAGACAGTACATCTAGCTGGTCTGTCATAATAGAATAGATACAGTAGATCTACCTGGTCTGTCATAGAATAATAGAGACAGTAGATCTAGCTGGTCTGTCATATTATAATAGAGGCAGTAGATCTAGCTGGTCTGTCAAATTATAATAGAGACAGTAGATCTAGCTGGTCTGTCATAATATAGCAGAGACAGTATATCTAGCTGGTCTGTCATAATATGATAGAGACAGTAGATCTAGCTGATCTGTCATAAAATAATAGAGACAGTAGATCGAGCTGGTCTTTCATGTTATAATAGAAACAGTAGATCTAGCTGGTCTGTCATAATATAATAGAGACAGTATATCTAGCTGGTCTGTCATATTATAATAGAGACAGTAGATCTAGCTGGTCTGTCATAATAGAATAGAGACATTAGATCTAGCTGGTCTGTCTCATTATAATAGAGACAGTAGATCTAGCTTGTCTCTCATAATATATTAGAGACAGTAGATCTACCTGGTCTGTCATAAAATAATAGAGACAGTAGATCGAGCTGTTCTTTCATGTTATAATAGAAACAGTAGATCTACTTGGTCTGTCATATTATAATAGAGACAGTAGATCTAGCTGGTCTGTCATATTATAATAGAGACAGTACATCTAGCTGGTCTGTCATAATAGAATAGAGACAGTAGATCTAGCTGTTCTGTCATATTATAATGGAGACAGTATATCTATCTGGTCTGTCATATTATAATAGAGACAGTAGATCTAGTTGGTCTGTCATAATAGAATAGAGACAGTAGATCTAGCTGGTCTGTCTCATTATAATACAGACATTAGATCTAGCTGGTCTGTCACATTATAATAGAGACAGTAGATCGAGCTGGTCTGTCATATTATAATACAGACAGTTGATCTCGCTGGTCTGTCATATTATAATAGAGACAGTAGATCTAGCTGGTCTTTCATAATATAATAGAGACAGTAGATCTAGCTGGTCTATCATATTATAATGGACACAGTAGATCTAGCTGGTCTGTCATAATATAATAGAGACTGTAGATCTAGCTGGTCTGTCATATTATAATAGAGACAGTACATCTAGCTGGTCTGTCATAATAGAATAGAGACAGTAGATCGAGCTGGTCTGTCATATTATAATGGAGACAGTAGATCTAGCTGTTCTGTCATAATATGAGACAGTAGATCTAGCTGGTCTTTCATATTATAATAGAAACAGTAGATCTAGCTGGTCTGTCATAATATAATAGAGACAGTATATCTAGCTGGTCTGTCAAATTATGATAGAGACAGTAGATCTAGCTGATCTGTCATAAAATAATAGAGACAGTAGATCGAGCTGGTCTTTCATGTTATAATAGAAACAGTAGATCTAGCTGGTCTGTCATACTATAATAGAGACAGTATATCTAGCTGGTCTGTCACATTATAATAGAGACAGTATATCTAGCTGGTCTGTCACATTATAATAGAAACAGTAGATCTAGCTGGTCTGTCATAATATAATAGAGACAGTATATCTAACTGGTCTGTCACATTATAATAGAGACAGTAGATCGAGCTGGTCTGTCATATTATAATACAGACAGTTGATCTCGCTGGTCTGTCATATTATAATAGAGACAGTAGATCTAGCTGGTCTTTCATAATATAATAGAGACAGTAGATCTAGCTGGTCTATCATATTATAATGGACACAGTAGATCTAGCTGGTCTGTCAAAATATAATAGAGACTGTAGATCTAGCTGGTCTGTCATATTATAATAGAGACAGTACATCTAGCTGGTCTGTCATAATAGAATAGAGACAGTAGATCTCGCTGGTCTTTCATGTTATAATAGAGACAGTAGATCTCGCTGGTCTGTCATAATAGAATAG
Source organism: Oncorhynchus keta (assembly GCF_023373465.1). Classification (NCBI taxonomy): domain Eukaryota; kingdom Metazoa; phylum Chordata; class Actinopteri; order Salmoniformes; family Salmonidae; genus Oncorhynchus; species Oncorhynchus keta. The sequence goes on along the minus strand of NW_026279243.1, from coordinate 144,004 downwards.
AGACAGTAGGTCTACCTGGTCTGTCATAATCTAATAGAGACAGTAGATTTTGCTGGTCTGTCATATTATAATAGAGACAGTAGATCTTGCTGGTCTTTCATGTTATAATAGAAACAGTAGATCTAGCTGGTCTGTCATAATATAATAGAGACAGGATATCTAGCTGGTCTGTCACATTATAATAGAGACAGTAGATCTAGCTGGTCTGTCATAATATATCAGAGACAGTAGATCGAGCTGGTCTGTCATATTATAATACAGACAGTTGATCTCGCTGGTCTGTCATAATATAATAGAGACAGTATATCTAGCTGGTCTGTCAAATTATAATAGAGACAGTAGATCTAGCTGGTCTGTCATAATATAGCAGAGACAGTAGATCTAGCTGATCTGTCATAAAATAATAGAGACAGTAGATCGAGCTGGTCTTTCATGTTATAATAGAAACAGTAGATCTAGCTGGTCTGTCATAATATAATAGAGACAGTATATCTAGCTGGTCTGTCAAATTATGATAGAGACAGTAGATCTAGCTGATCTGTCATAAAATAATAGAGACAGTAGATCGAGCTGGTCTTTCATGTTATAATAGAATCAGTAGATATAGCTGGTCTGTCATAATATAATAGAGACAGTATATCTAGCTGGTCTGTCACATTATAATAGAGACAGTAGATCGAGCTGGTCTGTCATATTATAATACAGACAGTTGATCTCGCTGGTCTGTCATATTATAATAGAGACAGTAGATCTAGCTGGTCTTTCATAATATAATAGAGACAGTAGATCTAGCTGGTCTATCATATTATAATGGACACAGTAGATCTAGCTGGTCTGTCATAATATAATAGAGACTGTAGATCTAGCTGGTCTGTCATATTATAATAGAGACAGTACATCTAGCTGGTCTGTCATAATAGAATAGAGACAGTAGATCGAGCTGGTCTGTCATATTATAATGGAGACAGTAGATCTAGCTGTTCTGTCATAATATGAGACAGTAGATCTAGCTGGTCTTTCATATTATAATAGAGACAGTAGATCTACCTGGTCTGTCATAATATAATAGATACAGTAGATCTACCTGGTCTGTCATAGAATAATAGAGACAGTAGATCTAGCTGGTCTGTCATATTATAATAGAGGCAGTAGATCTAGCTGGTCTGTCAAATTATAATAGAGACAGTAGATCTAGCTGGTCTGTCATAATATAGCAGAGACAGTATATCTAGCTGGTCTGTCATAATATGATAGAGACAGTAGATCTAGCTGATCTGTCATAAAATAATAGAGACAGTAGATCGAGCTGGTCTTTCATGTTATAATAGAAACAGTAGATCTAGCTGGTCTGTCATAATATAATAGAGACAGTATATCTAGCTGGTCTGTCATATTATAATAGAGACAGTAGATCTAGCTGGTCTGTCATAATAGAATAGAGACATTAGATCTAGCTGGTCTGTCTCATTATAATAGAGACAGTAGATCTAGCTGGTCTGTCATAATATATTAGAGACAGTAGATCTACCTGGTCTGTCATAAAATAATAGAGACAGTAGATCGAGCTGTTCTTTCATGTTATAATAGAAACAGTAGATCTACTTGGTCTGTCATATTATAATAGAGACAGTAGATCTAGCTGGTCTGTCATATTATAATAGAGACAGTACATCTAGCTGGTCTGTCATAATAGAATAGAGACAGTAGATCTAGCTGTTCTGTCATATTATAATGGAGACAGTATATCTATCTGGTCTGTCATATTATAATAGAGACAGTAGATCTAGTTGGTCTGTCATAATAGAATAGAGACAGTAGATCTAGCTGGTCTGTCTCATTATAATACAGACATTAGATCTAGCTGGTCTGTCATATTATAATACAGACAGTTGATCTAGCTGGTCTGTCATAAAATAATAGAGACTGTAGACTGTAGATCTAGCTGGTCTATCATGTTATAATGGAGACAGTAGATCTAGCTGGTCTGTCATAATATAATAGAGACTGTAGATCTAGCTGGTCTGTCATATTATAATAGAGACAGTAGATGTCGCTGGTCTGTCATAATATAATAGAGACAGTAGATGGAGCTGGTCTGTCATATTATAATGGAGACAGTAGATCGAGCTGGTCTGTCATATTATAATGGAGACAGTAGATCTAGCTGTTCTGTCATAATATGAGACAGTAGATCTAGCTGGTCTTTCATATTATAATAGAGACAGTAGATCTAGCTGGTCTGTCATATTATAATAGAGGCAGTAGATCTAGCTGGTCTGTCATAATATAATGGAGACAGTATATCTAGCTGGTCTGTCAAATTATAATAGAGACAGTAGATCTAGCTGGTCTGTCATAATATAGCAGAGACAGTAGATCTACCTGGTCTGTCATAAAATAATAGAGACAGTAGATCTAGCTGGTCTGTCATAATATGATAGAGACAGTAGATCTAGCTGATCTGTCATAAAATAATAGAGACAGTAGATCGAGCTGGTCTTTCATGTTATAATAGAAACAGTAGATCTAGCTGGTCTGTCATAATATAATAGAGACAGTATATCTAGCTGGTCTGTCACATTATAATAGAGACAGTATATCTAGCTGGTCTGTCATATTATAATAGAGACAGTAGATCTAGCTGGTCTGTCATAATAGAATAGAGACAGTAGATCTAGCTGGTCTGTCATAATAGAATAGAGACAGTAGATCTAGCTGTTCTGTCATAATATGAGACAGTAGATCTCGCTGGTCTTTCATATTGTAATAGAGACAGTAGATGTCGCTGGTCTGTCATAATATAATAGAGACAGTAGATCTAGCTGGTCTGTCATAAAATAATAGAGACAGTAGATCTAGCTGGTCTGTCATAATATGATAGAGACAGTAGATCTAGCTGATCTGTCATAAAATAATAGAGACAGTAGATCGAGCTGTTCTTTCATGTTATAATAGAAACAGTAGATCTACCTGGTCTGTCATAATATAATAGAGACAGTAGATCTAACTGTTCCGTCATAATATTAGACAGTATATCTAGCTGGTCTGTCATATTATAATAGAGACAGTAGATCTAGCTGGTCTGTCATATTATAATAGAGACAGTACATCTAGCTGGTCTGTCATAATAGAATAGAGACAGTAGATCTAGCTGTTCTGTCATAATATGAGACAGTAGATCTCGCTGGTCTTTCATATTATAATAGAGACAGTAGATGTCGCTGGTCTGTCATAATATAATAGAGACAGTAGATCTAGCTGGTCTGTCATATTATAATGGAGACAGTAGATCTAGCTGGTCTGTCATATTATAATAGAGACAGTACATCTAGCTGGTCTGTCATAATAGAATAGAGACAGTAGATCTAGCTGTTCTGTCATAATATGAGACAGTAGATCTAGCTGGTCTTTCATATTATAATAGAGACAATAGATCTACCTGGTCTGTCATAATATAATAGATACAGTAGATCTACCTGGTCTGTCATAGAATAATAGAGACAGTAGATCTAGCTGTTCTGTCATAATATGAGACAGTAGATCTCGCTGGTCTTTCATATTATAATAGAGACAGTAGATCTTGCTGGTCTGTCATAATATAGTAGAGATAGTAGATCAAGCTGGTCTGTCATTTTATAAGAGAGACAGTACATCTAGCTGGTCTGTCATAATATAATAGAGACAGTAGATCTACCTGGTCTGTCATAATCTAATAGAGACAGTAGATTTTGCTGGTCTGTCATATTATAATAGAGACAGTAGATCTACCTGGTCTGTCATAAAATAATAGAGACAGTAGATCTAGCTGGTCTGTCATAATATGATAGAGACAGTAGATCTAGCTGTTCTGTCATAATATAATAGAGACAGTATATCTAGCTGGTCTGTCAAATTATAATAGAGGCAGTAGATCTAGCTGGTCTGTCATAATATAGCAGAGACAGTAGATCTACCTGGTCTGTCATAAAATAATAGAGACAGTAGATCGAGCTGGTCTGTCATAATATGATAGAGACAGTAGATCTAGCTGATCTGTCATAAAATAATAGAGACAGTAGATTGAGCTGTTCTTTCATGTTATAATAGAAACAGTAGATCTAGCTGGTCTGTCATAATATAATAGAGACAGTATATCTAGCTGGTCTGTCACATTATAATAGAGACAGTAGATCTAGCTGGTCTGTCATAATATAGCAGAGACAGTAGATCGAGTTGGTCTGTCATATTATAATACAGACAGTTGATCTCGCTGGTCTGTCATATTATAATAGAGACAGTAGATCTAGCTGGTCTTTCATAATATAATAGAGACAGTAGATCTAGCTGGGCTATCATATTATAATGGACACAGTAGATCTAGCTGGTCTGTCATAATATAATAGAGACTGTAGATCTAGCTGGTCTGTCATATTATAATAGAGACAGTACATCTAGCTGGTCTGTCATAATAGAATAGAGACAGTAGATCTCGCTGGTCTTTCATATTATAATAGAGACAGTAGATCTCGCTGGTCTGTCATAATAGAATAGAGACAGTAAGTCTGTCATAATATAATAGAGACAGTAGATCTAGCTGTTCTGTCATAATATGAGACAGTATATCTAGCTGGTCTGTCATATTATAATAGAGACAGTAGATCTAGCTGGTCTGTCATATTATAATAGAGACAGTAGATCTAGCTGGTCTGTCATAAAATAATAGAGACAGTAGATCTAGCTGGTCTATCATGTTATAATGGAGACAGTAGATCTAGCTGGTCTGTCATAATATAATAGAGACTGTAGATCTAGCTGGTCTGTCATATTATAATAGAGACAGTAGATGTCGCTGGTCTGTCATAATATAATAGAGACAGTAGATTGAGCTGGTCTGTCATAATATGATAGAGACAGTAGATCTAGCTGATCTGTCATAAAATAATAGAGACAGTAGATCGAGCTGGTCTTTCATGTTATAATAGAAACAGTAGATCTAGCTGGTCTGTCATAATATAATAGAGACAGTATATCTAGCTGGTCTGTCACATTATAATAGAGACAGTAGATCTAGCTGGTCTGTCATAATATAGCAGAGACAGTAGATCGAGTTGGTCTGTCATATTATAATACAGACAGTTGATCTCGCTGGTCTGTCATATTATAATAGAGACAGTAGATCTAGCTGGTCTTTCATAATATAATAGAGACAGTAGATCTAGCTGGGCTATCATATTATAATGGACACAGTAGATCTAGCTGGTCTGTCATAATATAATAGAGACTGTAGATCTAGCTGGTCTGTCATATTATAATAGAGACAGTACATCTAGCTGGTCTGTCATAATAGAATAGAGACAGTAGATCTCGCTGGTCTTTCATATTATAATAGAGACAGTAGATCTCGCTGGTCTGTCATAATAGAATAGAGACAGTAGGTCTACCTGGTCTGTCATAATCTAATAGAGACAGTAGATTTTGCTGGTCTGTCATATTATAATAGAGACAGTAGATCTCGCTGGTCTGTCATAATAGAATAGAGACAGTAGATCGAGCTGGTCTGTAATATTATAATGGAGACAGTAGATCTAGCTGGTCTGTCATAATATAATAGAGACAGTAGATCTAGCTGGTCTGTCATAATATAATAGAGACTGTAGATCTAGCTGGTCTGTCATATTATAATAGAGACAGTACATCTAGCTGTTCTGTCATAATATGAGACAGTAGATCTCGCTGGTCTTTCATATTATAATAGAGACAGTAGATCTCGCTGGTCTGTCATAATAGAATAGAGACAGTAGGTCTACCTGGTCTGTCATAATCTAATAGAGACAGTAGATCTAGCTGGTCTTTCATATTATAATAGAGACAGTAGATCTACCTGGTCTGTCATAATATAATAGATACAGTAGATCTACCTGGTCTGTCATAGAATAATAGAGACAGTAGATCTAGCTGGTCTGTCATAATATAATAGAGACAGTATATCTAGCTGGTCTGTCAAATTATAATAGAGACAGTAGATCTAGCTGGTCTGTCATAATATAGCAGAGACAGTAGATCTACCTGGTCTGTCATAAAATAATAGAGACAGTAGATCTAGCTGGTCTGTCATAATATGATAGAGACAGTAGATCTAGCTGATCTGTCATAAAATAATAGAGACAGTAGATCGAGCTGGTCTTTCATGTTATAATAGAGACAGTAGATGTCGCTGGTCTGTCATAATATAACAGTGACAGTAGATCTAGCTGGTCTGTCATATTATAATGGAGACAGTAGATCTAGCTGGTCTGTCATATTATAATAGAGACAGTAGATCTAGCTGGTCTGTCATATTATAATATAGACAGTACATCTTGCTGGTCTGTCATAATAGAATAGAGACAGTAGATCTAGCTGTTCTGTCATAATATGAGACAGTAGATCTCGCTGGTCTTTCATATTATAATAGAGACAGTAGAGCTTGCTGGTCTGTCATAATATAGTAGAGACAGTAGATCTAGCTGGTCTGTCATTTTATAATAGGGACAGTACATCTAGCTGGTCTGTCATAATATAATAGAGACAGTAGATCTACCTGGTCTGTCATAATCTAATAGAGACAGCAGATTTTGCTGGTCTGTCATATTATAATAGAGACAGTAGATCTCGCTGGTCTGTCATAATAGAATAGAGACTGTAGATCGAGCTGGTCTGTCATATTATAATGGAGACAGTAGATCTAGCTGGTCAGTCATAATATAATAGAGACAGTATATCTAGCTGGTCTGTCAAATTATAATAGAGACAGTAGATCTAGCTGGTCTGTCATAATATAGCAGAGACAGTAGATCTACCTGGTCTGTCATAAAATAATAGAGACAGTAGATCTAGCTGGTCAGTCATAATATGATAGAGACAGTAGATCTAGCTGATCTGTCATAAAATAATAGAGACAGTAGATCGAGCTGGTCTTTCATGTTATAATAGAAACAGTAGATCTAGCTGGTCTGTCATAATATAATAGAGACAGTATATCTAGCTGGTCTGTCAAATTATAATAGAGACAGTAGATCTAGCTGGTCTGTCATAATATAATAGAGACAGTAGATCTCGCTGGTCTGTCATAATAGAATAGAGACAGTAGATCTACCTGGTCTGTCATAATCTAATAGAGACAGTAGATTTTGCTGGTCTGTCATATTATAATAGAGACAGTAGATCTCGCTGGTCTGTCATATTATAATAGAGACAGTAGATCTACCTGGTCTGTCATAATCTAATAGAGACAGTAGATCGAGCTGGTCTGTCATATTATAATGGAGACAGTAGATCTAGCTGTTCTGTCATAATATGAGACAGTAGATCTAGCTGGTCTTTCATATTATAATAGAGACAGTAGATCTACCTGGTCTGTCATAATATAATAGATACAGTAGATCTACCTGGTCTGTCATAGAATAATAGAGACAGTAGATCTAGCTGGTCTGTCATATTATAATATAGACAGTACATCTTGCTGGTCTGTCATAATAGAATAGAGACAGTAGATCTAGCTGTTCTGTCATAATATGAGACAGTAGATCTCGCTGGTCTTTCATATTATAATAGAGACAGTAGAGCTTGCTGGTCTGTCATAATATAGTAGAGACAGTAGATCTAGCTGGTCTGTCATTTTATAATAGGGACAGTACATCTAGCTGGTCTGTCATAATATAATAGAGACAGTAGATCTACCTGGTCTGTCATAATCTAATAGAGACAGCAGATTTTGCTGGTCTGTCATATTATAATAGAGACAGTAGATCTCGCTGGTCTGTCATAATAGAATAGAGACTGTAGATCGAGCTGGTCTGTCATATTATAATGGAGACAGTAGATCTAGCTGGTCAGTCATAATATAATAGAGACAGTATATCTAGCTGGTCTGTCAAATTATAATAGAGACAGTAGATCTAGCTGGTCTGTCATAATATAGCAGAGACAGTAGATCTACCTGGTCTGTCATAAAATAATAGAGACAGTAGATCTAGCTGGTCAGTCATAATATGATAGAGACAGTAGATCTAGCTGATCTGTCATAAAATAATAGAGACAGTAGATCGAGCTGGTCTTTCATGTTATAATAGAAACAGTAGATCTAGCTGGTCTGTCATAATATAATAGAGACAGTATATCTAGCTGGTCTGTCAAATTATAATAGAGACAGTAGATCTAGCTGGTCTGTCATAATATAATAGAGACAGTAGATCTAGCTGGTCTGTCATAATAGAATAGAGACAGTAGATCTACCTGGTCTGTCATAATCTAATAGAGACAGTAGATTTTGCTGGTCTGTCATATTATAATAGAGACAGTAGATCTCGCTGGTCTGTCATATTATAATAGAGACAGTAGATCTACCTGGTCTGTCATAATCTAATAGAGACAGTAGATCGAGCTGGTCTGTCATATTATAATGGAGACAGTAGATCTAGCTGTTCTGTCATAATATGAGACAGTAGATCTAGCTGGTCTTTCATATTATAATAGAGACAGTAGATCTACCTGGTCTGTCATAATATAATAGATACAGTAGATCTACCTGGTCTGTCATAGAATAATAGAGACAGTAGATCTAGCTGGTCTGTCATATTATAATAGAGGCAGTAGATCTAGCTGGTCTGTCATAATATAATAGAGACAGTATATCTAGCTGGTCTGTCATATTATAATAGAGACAGTAGATCTCGCTGGTCTGTCATAATAGAATAGAGACTGTAGATCGAGCTGGTCTGTCATATTATAATGGAGACAGTAGATCTAGCTGGTCTTTCATAATATAATAGAGACAGTATATCTAGCTGGTCTGTCAAATTATAATAGAGACAGTAGATCTAGCTGGTCTGTCATAATATAGCAGAGACAGTATATCTAGCTGGTCTGTCATATTATAATAGAGACAGTAGATCTCGCTGGTCTGTCATAATAGAATAGAGACTGTAGATCGAGCTGGTCTGTCATATTATAATGGAGACAGTAGATCTAGCTGGTCTGTCATAATATAATAGAGACAGTATATCTAGCTGGTCTGTCAAATTATAATAGAGACAGTAGATCTAGCTGGTCTGTCATAATATAGCAGAGACAGTAGATCTACCTGGTCAGTCATAAAATAATAGAGACAGTAGATCTAGCTGGTCAGTCATAATATGATAGAGACAGTAGATCTAGCTGATCTGTCATAAAATAATAGAGACAGTAGATCGAGCTGGTCTTTCATGTTATAATAGAAACAGTAGATCTAGCTGGTCTGTCATAATATAATAGAGACAGTATATCTAGCTGGTCTGTCAAATTATAATAGAGACAGTAGATCTAGCTGGTCTGTCATAATATAATAGAGACAGTAGATCTCGCTGGTCTGTCATAATAGAATAGAGACAGTAGATCTACCTGGTCTGTCATAATCTAATAGAGACAGTAGATCTAGCTGTTCTGTCATAATATGAGACAGTAGATCTAGCTGGTCTTTCATATTATAATAGAGACAGTAGATCTACCTGGTCTGTCATAATATAATAGATACAGTAGATCTACCTGGTCTGTCATAGAATAATAGAGACAGTAGATCTAGCTGGTCTGTCATATTATAATAGAGGCAGTAGATCTAGCTGGTCTGTCATAATATAATAGAGACAGTATATCTAGCTGGTCTGTCAAATTATAATAGAGACAGTAGATCTCGCTGGTCTGTCATAATAGAATAGAGACAGTAGATCGAGCTGGTCTGTCATATTATAATGGAGACAGTAGATCTAGCTGTTCTGTCATAATATGAGACAGTAGATCTACCTGGTCTGTCATAAAATAATAGAGACAGTAGATCGAGCTGGTCTGTCATAATATGATAGAGACAGTAGATCTAGCTGATCTGTTATAAAATAATAGAGACAGTAGATCGAGCTGGTCTTTCATGTTATAATAGAAACAGTAGATCTAACTGGTCTGTCATAATATAATAGAGACAGTATATCTAGCTGGTCTGTGAAATTATAATAGAGACAGTAGACCGAGCTAGTCTGTCATATTATAATACAGACAGTTGATCTCGCTGGTCTGTCATATTATAATAGAGACAGTAGATCTAGCTGGTCTGTCATAATATAATAGAGACAGCAGATCTAGCTGGTCTGTCATGTTATAATAGAGACAGTAGATGTCGCTGGTCTGTCATAATATAATAGTGACAGTAGATCTAGCTTGTCTGTCATATTATAATGGAGACAGTAGATCTAGCTGGTCTGTCATATTATAATAGAGACAGTAGATCTAGCTGGTCTGTCATATTATAATAGAGACAGTAGATCGAGCTGGTCTGTCATAATATAATAGAGACAGTAGATTGAGCTGGTCTGTCATAATATGATAGAGACAGTAGATCTAGCTGATCTGTCATAAAATAATAGAGACAGTAGATCGAGCTGGTGTTTCATGTTATAATAGAAACAGTAGATCTAGCTGGTCTGTCATAATATAATAGAGACAGTATATCTAGCTGGTCTGTCACATTATAATAGAGACAGTAGATCTAGCTGGTCTGTCATAATATAGCAGAGACAGTAGATCGAGTTGGTCTGTCATATTATAATACAGACAGTTGATCTCGCTGGTCTGTCATATTATAATAGAGACAGTAGATCTAGCTGGTCTTTCATAATATAATAGAGACAGTAGATCTAGCTGGGCTATCATATTATAATGGACACAGTAGATCTAGCTGGTCTGTCATAATATAATAGAGACTGTAGATCTAGCTGGTCTGTCATATTATAATAGAGACAGTACATCTAGCTGGTCTGTCATAATAGAATAGAGACAGTAGATCTCGCTGGTCTTTCATATTATAATAGAGACAGTAGATCTCGCTGGTCTGTCATAATAGAATAGAGACAATAGGTCTACCTGGTCTGTCATAATCTAATAGAGACAGTAGATTTTGCTGGTCTGTCATATTATAATAGAGACAGTAGATCTCGCTGGTCTGTCATAATAGAATAGAGACAGTAGATCGAGCTGGTCTGTCATATTATAATGGAGACAGTAGATCTAGCTGTTCTGTCATAATATGAGACAGTAGATCTAGCTGGTCTGTCATAATATAATAGAGACTGTAGATCTAGCTGGTCTGTCATATTATAATAGAGACAGTACATCTAGCTGTTCTGTCATAATATGAGACAGTAGATCTCGCTGGTCTTTCATATTATAATAGAGACAGTAGATCTCGCTGGTCTGTCATAATAGAATAGAGACAGTAGGTCTACCTGGTCTGTCATAATCTAATAGAGACAGTAGATTTTGCTGGTCTGTCATATTATAATGGAGACAGTAGATCTAGCTGTTCTGTCATAATATGAGACAGTAGATCTAGCTGGTCTTTCATATTATAATAGAGACAGTAGATCTACCTGGTCTGTCATAATATAATAGATACAGTAGATCTACCTGGTCTGTCATAGAATAATAGAGACAGTAGATCTAGCTGGTCTGTCAAATTATAATAGAGACAGTAGATCTAGCTGGTCTGTCATAATATAGCAGAGACAGTAGATCTACCTGGTCTGTCATAAAATAATAGAGACAGTAGATCTAGCTGGTCTGTCATAATATGATAGAGACAGTAGATCTAGCTGATCTGTCATAAAATAATAGAGACAGTAGATCGAGCTGGTCTTTCATGTTATAATAGAGACAGTAGATGTCGCTGGTCTGTCATAATATAACAGTGACAGTAGATCTAGCTGGTCTGTCATATTATAATGGGGACAGTAGATCTAGCTGGTCTGTCATAATAGAATAGAGACAGTAGATCTACCTGGTCTGTCATATAATAATAGAGACAGTAGATCTAGCTGGTCTGTCATATTATAATAGAGGCAGTAGATCTAGCTGGTCTGTCATAATATAATGGAGACAGTAGATCTAGCTGTTCTGTCATAATATGAGACAGTAGATCTAGCTGGTCTTTCATATTATAATAGAGACAGTAGATCTACCTGGTCTGTCATAATATAATAGATACAGTAGATCTACCTGGTCTGTCATAGAATAATAGATACAGTAGATCTAGCTGGTCTGTCATATTATAATAGAGGCAGTAGATCTAGCTGGTCTGTCATAATATAATAGAGACAGTATATCTAGCTCGTCTGTCACATTATAATAGAGACAGTAGATCGAGCTGGTCTGTCATAATATAGCAGAGACAGTAGATCTAGCTGATCTGTCATAAAATAATAGAGACAGTAGCTGGTCTGTCAAATTATAATAGAGACAGTCGATTTTGCTGGTCTGTCATATTATAATAGAGACAGTAGATCTCGCTGGTCTGTCATAATAGAATAGAGACAGTAGATCGAGCTGGTCTGTCATATTATAATGGAGACAGTAGATCTAGCTGTTCTGTCATAATATGAGACAGTAGATCTAGCTGGTCTTTCATATTATAATAGAGACAGTAGATCTACCTGGTCTGTCATAATATAATAGATACAGTAGATCTACCTGGTCTGTCATAGAATAATAGAGACAGTAGATCTAGCTGGTCTGTCATATTATAATAGAGGCAGTAGATCTAGCTGGTCTTTCATGTTATAATATAAACAGTAGATCTACCTGGTCTGTCATAATATAATAGAGACAGTAGATCTAGCTGGTCTGTCATATTATAATAGAGACAGTAGATCTAGCTGTTCTGTCATAATATGAGACAGTATATCTAGCTGGTCTGTCATATTATAATAGAGACAGTAGATCTAGCTGGTCTGTCATATTATAATGGGGACAGTAGATCTAGCTGGTCTGTCATAGTATAATAGAGGCAGTAGATCTAGCTGGTCTGTCACATTATAATAGAGACATTAGATCTAGCTGGTCTGTCATAATATAATAGAGACAGTAGATCGAGCTGGTCTGTCATATTATAATGGAGACAGTAGATCTAGCTGTTCTGTCATAATATGAGACAGTAGATCTAGCTGGTCTGTCATAATATAATAGAGACTGTAGATCTAGCTGGTCTGTCATATTATAATAGAGACAGTACATCTAGCTGTTCTGTCATAATATGAGACAGTAGATCTCGCTGGTCTTTCATATTATAATAGAGACAGTAGATCTCGCTGGTCTGTCATAATAGAATAGAGACAGTAGGTCTACCTGGTCTGTCATAATCTAATAGAGACAGTAGATTTTGCTGGTCTGGCATATTATAATGGAGACAGTAGATCTAGCTGTTCTGTCATAATATGAGACAGTAGATCTAGCTGGTCTTTCATATTATAATAGAGACAGTAGATCTACCTGGTCTGTCATAATATAATAGATACAGTAGATCTACCTGGTCTGTCATAGAATAATAGAGACAGTAGATCTAGCTGGTCTGTCATATTATAATAGAGGCAGTAGATCTAGCTGGTCTGTCATAATATAATAGAGACAGTATATCTAGCTGGTCTGTCAAATTATAATAGAGACAGTAGATCTAGCTGGTCTGTCATAATATAGCAGAGACAGTAGATCTACCTGGTCTGTCATAAAATAATAGAGACAGTAGATCTAGCTGGTCTGTCATAATATGATAGAGACAGTAGATCTAGCTGATCTGTCATAAAATAATAGAGACAGTAGATCGAGCTGGTCTTTCATGTTATAATAGAGACAGTAGATGTCGCTGGTCTGTCATAATATAACAGTGACAGTAGATCTAGCTGGTCTGTCATATTATAATGGAGACAGTAGATCTAGCTGGTCTGTCATATTATAATAGAGACAGTAGATCTAGCTGATCTGTCATAAAATAATAGAGACAGTAGCTGGTCTGTCAAATTATAATAGAGACAGTAGATTTTGCTGGTCTGTCATATTATAATAGAGACAGTAGATCTCGCTGGTCTGTCATAATAGAATAGAGACAGTAGATCGAGCTGGTCTGTCATATTATAATGGAGACAGTAGATCTAGCTGTTCTGTCATAATATGAGACAGTAGATCTAGCTGGTCTTATATATTATAATAGAGACAGTAGATCTACCTGGTCTGTCATAATATAATAGATACAGTAGATCTACCTGGTCTGTCATAGAATAATAGAGACAGTAGATCTAGCTGGTCTGTCATATTATAATAGAGGCAGTAGATCTAGCTGGTCTTTCATGTTATAATATAAACAGTAGATCTACCTGGTCTGTCATAATATAATAGAGACAGTAGATCTAGCTGGTCTGTCATATTATAATAGAGACAGTAGATCTAGCTGTTCTGTCATAATATGAGACAGTATATCTAGCTGGTCTGTCATATTATAATAGAGACAGTACATCTAGCTGGTCTGTCATAATAGAATAGAGAAAGTAGATCTAGCTGTTCTGTCATAATATGAGACAGTAGATCTCGCTGGTCTGTCATTTTATAATAGAGACAGTACATCTAGCTGGTCTGTCATAATATAATAGAGACAGTAGATCTACCTGGTCTGTCATAATCTAATAGAGACAGCAGATTTTGCTGGTCTGTCATATTATAATAGAGAAAGTAGATCTCGCTGGTCTGTCATAATAGAATAGAGACTGTAGATCGAGCTGGTCTGTCATATTATAATGGAGACAGTACGTTTTTTTCCGGTTCCGGTTGGAGCGAGCGGTCGCATTCGCACTTCGCTCTGCAGGTTGTATAACTTTTTCATTACATTTCATTATAGTACAACGGTTGATTTGTCTAATCTTAGCAATTCTTCTTAGCTAGCTACATAGCCGTCCTTGTATCAGAGATAATTGCATAATTATCGTATTTCGTCGCCCTAACGTAGCCTTCACTGCTATTCGCCCAGGAGCTAGCTAACGCTAGCTAACGCACACAGATTAGCATCACTGTAGTGCTATTCACTCAACTGTACGACTTGATTAGTTTACTGTTAGCTAGCTACATAATCTTAGCCATTCTTCTTAGCTAGCTACATAGCCGTCCTTGTATCAGAGATAATTGCATAATTATCGTATTTCGTATTTCGTCGCCCTAACGTAGCCTTCACTGCTATTCGCCCAGGAGCTAGCAACGCTAGCTAACGCACACAGATTAGCATCACTGTAGTGCTATTCACTCAACTGTACGACTTGATTAGTTCAGTGTTAGCTAGCTACATAGCTGTCTTTGTTTCCAAGATAATTGTGTAGTTTAGTGTGTGTAGCCTTGGAGTGATTATCTTAATTCACTGAGGTTCGCTAGCCAGCTATTGTCGTTCTTTTAACTCAACGTAACGTAAACAACACTGCTAGCTAGCCAGCTAGCCCCGAATAGCAGCACTGTAGAAATTATTACACTCAACGGAACGACTTGATTAGTGTAGTGTCAACAACGCAGCTACTGCCAGCTAGCCTACTTTAGCAGTACTGTATCATTTTAATCATTTTAGTCAATAAGATTCTTGCTACGTAAGCCTAACTTTCTGAACATTCGAGACGTGTAGTCCGCTTGTCATTCCAATTTCCTTGCATTAGCGTAGCCTTTTCTGTAGCCTGTCAACTATGTGTCTGTCTATCCCTGTTCTCTCCTCTCTGCACAGACCATACAAACGCTCCACACCGCGTGGCCGCGACCACCCTAACCTGGTGGTCCCAGCGCGTACGACCCACGTGGAGTTCCAGGTCTCCGGTAGCCTCTGGAACTGCCAATCTGCGGCCAACAAGGCAGAGTTCATCTCAGCCTATGCCTCCCTCCAGTCCCTTGACTTCTTGGCACTGACGGAAACATGGATCACCACAGATAACACTGCTACTCCTACTGCTCTCTCCTCGTCCGCCCACGTGTTCTCGCACACCCGAGAGCTTCTGGTCAGCGGGGTGGTGGCACCGGGATCCTCATCTCTCCCAAGTGGTCTTTCTCTCTTTCTCCCCTTACCCATCTGTCTATTGCCTCCTTTGAATTCCATGCTGTCACAGTTACCAGCCCTTTCAAGCTTAACATCCTTATCATTTATCGCCCTCCAGGTTCCCTTGGAGAGTTCATCAAGGAGCTTGATGCCTTGATAAGCTCCTTTCCTGAGGACGGCTCACCTCTCACAGTTCTGGGCGACTTTAACCTCCCCACGTCTACCTTTGACTCATTCCTCTCTGCCTCCTTCTTTCCACTCCTCTCCTCTTTTGACCTCACCCTCTCACCTTCCCCCTACTCACAAGGCAGGCCATACGCTTGACCTCATCTTTACTAGATGCTGTTCTTCCACTAACCTCATTGCAACTCCCCTCCAAGTCTCCGACCACTACCTTGTATCCTTTTCCCTCTCGCTCTCATCCAACACTTCCCACACTGCCCCTACTCGGATGGTATCGCGCCGTCCCAACCTTCGCTCTCTCTCCCCCGCTACTCTCTCCTCTTCCATCCTATCTTCTCTTCCCTCTGCTCAAACTTTCTCCAACCTATCTCCTGATTCTGCCTCCTCAACCCTCCTCTCCTCCCTTACTGCATCCTTTGACTCCCTATGTCCCCTATCCTCCAGGCCGGCTCGGTCCTCCCTCCCGCTCCGTGGCTCGACGACTCATTGCGAGCTCACAGAACAGGGCTCCGGGCAGCCGAGCGGAAATGGAGGAAAACTCGCCTCCCTGCGGACCTGGCATCCTTTCACTCCCTCCTCTCTACATTTTCCTCCTCTGTCTCTGCTGCTAAAGCCACTTTCTACCATTCTAAGTTCCAAGCATCTGCCTCTAACCCTAGGAAGCTCTTTGCCACCTTCTCCTCCCTCCTGAATCCTCCCCCTCCCTCCTCCCTCTCTGCAGATGACTTCGTCAACCATTTTGAAAAGAAGGTCGATGACATCCGATCCTCGTTTGCTAAGTCAAACGACACCGCTGGTTCTGCTCACACTGCCCTACCCTATGCTCTGACCTCTTTCTCCCCTCTCTCTCCAGATGAAATCTCGCGTCTTGTGACGGCCGGCCGCCCAACAACCTGCCCGCTTGACCCTATCCCCTCCTCTCTTCTCCAGACCATTTCCGGAGACCTTCTCCCTTACCTCACCTCGCTCATCAACTCATCCCTGACCGCTGGCTACGTCCCTCCCGTCTTCAAGAGAGCGAGAGTTGCACCCCTTCTGAAAAACCTACACTCGATCCCTCCGATGTCAACAACTACAGACCAGTATCCCTTCTCTCTTTTCTCTCCAAAACTCTTGAGCGTGCCGTCCTTGGCCAGCTCTACCGCTATCTCTCTCAGAATGACCTTCTTGATCCAAACCAGTCAGGTTTCAAGACTAGTCATTCAACTGAGACTGCTCTTCTCTGTATCACGGAGGCGCTCCGCACTGCTAAAGCTAACTCTCTCCCTCTGCTCTCATCCTTCTAGACCTATCGGCTGCCTTCGATACTGTGAACCATCAGATCCTCCTCTCCACCCTCTCCGAGTTGGGCATCTCCGGCGCGGCCCACGCTTGGATTGCGTCCTACCTGACAGGTCGCTCCTACCAGGTGGCGTGGCGAGAATCTGTCTCCTCACCACGCGCTCTCACCACTGGTGTCCCCCAGGGCTCTGTTCTAGGCCCTCTCTTATTCTCGCTATACACCAAGTCACTTGGCTCTGTCATAACCTCACATGGTCTCTCCTATCATTGCTATGCAGACGACACACAATTAATCTTCTCCTTTCCCCCTTCTGATGACCAGGTGGCGAATCGCATCTCTGCATGTCTGGCAGACATATCAGTGTGGATGACGGATCACCACCTCAAGCTGAACCTCAGCAAGACGGAGCTCCTCTTCCTCCCGGGAAGGACTGCCCGTTCCATGATCTCGCCATCACGGTTGACAACTCCATTGTGTCCTCCTCCCAGAGCGCTAAGAACCTTGGCGTGATCCTGGACAACACCCTGACGTTCTCAACTAACATCAAGGCGGTGTCCCGTTCCTGTAGGTTCATGCTCTACAACATCCGCAGAGTACGACCCTGCCTCACACAGGAAGCGGCGCAGGTCCTAATCCAGGCACTTGTCATCTCCCGTCTTGATTACTGCAACTCGCTGTTGGCTGGGCTCCCTGCCTGTGCCATTAAACCCCTACAACTCATCCAGAACGCCGCAGCCCGTCTGGTGTTCAACCTTCCCAAGTTCTCTCACGTCACCCCGCTCCTCCGCTCTCTCCACTGGCTTCCAGTTGAAGCTCGCATCCGCTACAAGACCATGGTGCTCGCCTACGGAGCTGTGAGGGGAACGGCACCTCAGTACCTCCAGGCTCTGATCAGGCCCTACACCCAAACAAGGGCACTGCGTTCATCCACCTCTGGCCTGCTCGCCTCCCTACCACTGAGGAAGTACAGTTCCCGCTCAGCCCAGTCAAAACTGTTCGCTGCTCTGGCCCCCAATGGTGGAACAAACTCCCTCACGACGCCAGGACAGCGGAGTCAATCACCACCTTCCGGAGACACCTGAAACCCCACCTCTTCAAGGAATACCTAGGATAGGGTAAGTAAGGGTAGGTAATCCTTCTCCCCCCCAACAAGATTTAGATGCAAGTGGCTGTTCCACTGGTTGTCATAAGGTGTATGCACCAATTTGTAAGTCGCTCTGGATAAGAGCGTCTGCTAAATGACTTAAATGTAATGTAAATGTAGATCTAGCTGGTCTGTCATAATATAATAGAGACAGTATATCTAGCTGGTCTGTCAAATTATAATAGAGACAGTAGATCTAGCTGGTCTGTCATAATATAGCAGAGACAGTAGATCTACCCGGTCTGTCATAAAATAATAGAGACAGTAGATCTAGCTGGTGAGTCATAATATGATAGAGACAGTAGATCTAGCTGATCTGTCATAAAATAATAGAGACAGTAGATCGAGCTGGTCTTTCATGTTATAATAGAAACAGTAGATCTAGCTGGTCTGTCATAATATAATAGAGACAGTAAATCTAGCTGGTCTGTCATATTATAATAGAGACAGTAGATCTAGCTGGTCTGTCATAATATAATAGAGACAGTAGATCTAGCTGGTCTGTCATGTTATAATAGAGACAGTAGATCTAGCTGGTCTGTCATATTATAATAGAGACAGTACATCTAGCTGGTCTGTCATAATAGAATAGAGAAAGTAGATCTAGCTGTTCTGTCATAATATGAGACAGTAGATCTCGCTGGTCTGTCATTTTATAATAGAGACAGTACATCTAGCTGGTCTGTCATAATATAATAGAGACAGTAGATCTACCTGGTCTGTCATAATCTAATAGAGACAGCAGATTTTGCTGGTCTGTCATATTATAATAGAGAAAGTAGATCTCGCTGGTCTGTCATAATAGAATAGAGACTGTAGATCGAGCTGGTCTGTCATATTATAATGGAGACAGTAGATCTAGCTGGTCTGTCATAATATAATAGAGACAGTATATCTAGCTGGTCTGTCAAATTATAATAGAGACAGTAGATCTAGCTGGTCTGTCATAATATAGCAGAGACAGTAGATCTACCCGGTCTGTCATAAAATAATAGAGACAGTAGATCTAGCTGGTGAGTCATAATATGATAGAGACAGTAGATCTAGCTGATCTGTCATAAAATAATAGAGACAGTAGATCGAGCTGGTCTTTCATGTTATAATAGAAACAGTAGATCTAGCTGGTCTGTCATAATATAATAGAGACAGTAAATCTAGCTGGTCTGTCATAATATAATAGAGACAGTAAATCTAGCTGGTCTGTCATATTATAATAGAGACAGTAGATCTAGCTGGTCTGTCATATTATAATAGAGACAGTAGATGTCGCTGGTCTGTCATAATATGAGACAGTATATCTAGCTGGTCTGTCATATTATAATACAGACAGTTGATCTAGCTGGTCTGTCATATTATAATAGAGACAGTAGATCTAGCTGGTCTGTCATAATATAATAGAGACAGTAGATCTAGCTGGTCTGTCAAATTATAATAGAGACAGTAGATCGAGCTGGTCTGTCATATTATAATACAGACAGTTGATCTCGCTGGTCTGTCATATTATAATAGAGACAGTAGATCTAGCTGGTCTGTCATAATAGAATAGAGACAGTAGATCTACCTGGTCTGTCATAATCTAATAGAGACAGCAGATTTTGCTGGTCTGTCATAATAGAATAGAGACTGTAGATCGAGCTGGTCTGTCATATTATAATGGAGACAGTAGATCTAGCTGGTCTGTCATAATATAATAGAGACAGTATATCTAGCTGGTCTGTCAAATTATAATAGAGACAGTAGATCGAGCTGGTCTGTCATATTATAATACAGACAGTTGATCTCGCTGGTCTGTCATATTATAATAGAGACAGTAGATCTAGCTGGTCTGTCATGTTATAATAGAGACAGTAGATGTCGCTGGTCTGTCATAATATAATAGTGACAGTAGATCTAGCTGGTCTGTCATATTATAATAGAGACAGTAGATCTAGCTGGTCTGTCATATTATAATATAGACAGTACATCTAGCTGGTCTGTCATAATAGAATAGAGACAGTAGATCTAGCTGTTCTGTCATAATATGAGACAGTAGATCTCGCTGGTCTTTCATATTATAATAGAGACAGTAGAGCTTACTGGTCTGTCATAATATAGTAGAGACAGTAGATCTACCTGGTCTGTCATATTATAATGGAGACAGTAGATCTAGCTGGTCTGTCATAATATAATAGAGACAGTATATCTAGCTGGTCTGTCATATTATAATGGAGACAGTAGATCTAGCTGGTCTGTCATAATATAATAGAGACAGTAGATCGAGCTGGTCTTTCATGTTATAATAGAAACAGTAGATCTAGCTGGTCTGTCATAATATAATAGAGACAGTATATCTAGCTGGTCTGTCAAATTATAATAGAGACAGTAGATCTAGCTGGTCTGTCATAATATAATAGAGACAGTAAATCTAGCTGGTCTGTCATATTATAATAGAGACAGTAGATCTAGCTGGTCTGTCATATTATAATAGAGACAGTAGATGTCGCTGGTCTGTCATAATATGAGACAGTATATCTAGCTGGTCTGTCATATTATAATACAGACAGTTGATCTAGCTGGTCTGTCATATTATAATAGAGACAGTAGATCTAGCTGGTCTGTCATAATATAATAGAGACAGTAGATCTAGCTGGTCTGTCATGTTATAATAGAGACAGTAGATGTCGCTGGTCTGTCATAATATAATAGTGACAGTAGATCTAGCTGGTCTGTCATATTATAATGGAGACAGTAGATCTAGCTGGTCTGTCATATTATAATAGAGACAGTAGATCTAGCTGGTCTGTCATATTATAATATAGACAGTACATCTAGCTGGTCTGTCATAATAGAATAGAGACAGTAGATCTAGCTGTTCTGTCATAATATGAGACAGTAGATCTCGCTGGTCTTTCATATTATAATAGAGACAGTAGAGCTTGCTGGTCTGTCATAATATAGTAGAGACAGTAGATCTAGCTGGTCTGTGATTTTATAATAGAGACAGTACATCTAGCTGGTCTGTCATAATATAATAGAGACAGTAGATCTACCTGGTCTGTCATAATCTAATAGAGACAGCAGATTTTGCTGGTCTGTCATAATAGAATAGAGACTGTAGATCGAGCTGGTCTGTCATATTATAATGGAGACAGTAGATCTAGCTGGTCTGTCATAATATAATAGAGACAGTATATCTAGCTGGTCTGTCAAATTATAATAGAGACAGTAGATCGAGCTGGTCTGTCATATTATAATACAGACAGTTGATCTCGCTGGTCTGTCATATTATAATAGAGACAGTAGATCTAGCTGGTCTGTCATTTTATAATAGAGACAGTAGATGTCGCTGGTCTGTCATAATATAATAGTGACAGTAGATCTAGCTGGTCTGTCATATTATAATAGAGACAGTAGATCTAGCTGGTCTGTCATATTATAATATAGACAGTACATCTAGCTGGTCTGTCATAATAGAATAGAGACAGTAGATCTAGCTGTTCTGTCATAATATGAGACAGTAGATCTCGCTGGTCTTTCATATTATAATAGAGACAGTAGAGCTTACTGGTCTGTCATAATATAGTAGAGACAGTAGATCTACCTGGTCTGTCATATTATAATGGAGACAGTAGATCTAGCTGGTCTGTCATAATATAATAGAGACAGTATATCTAGCTGGTCTGTCATATTATAATGGAGACAGTAGATCTAGCTGGTCTGTCATAATATAATAGAGACAGTATATCTAGCTGGTCTGTCAAATTATAATAGAGACAGTAGATCGAGTTGGTCTGTCATATTATAATACAGACAGTTGATCTCGCTGGTCTGTCATATTATAATAGAGACAGTATATCTAGCTGGTCTGTCATGTTATAATAGAGACAGTAGATCTAGCTGGTCTGTCATATTATAATATAGACAGTACATCTAGCTGGTCTGTCATAATAGAATAGAGACAGTAGATCTAGCTGTTCTGTCATATTATAATATAGACAGTACATCTAGCTGGTCTGTCATAACAGAATAGAGACAGTAGATCTAGCTGTTCTGTCATAATATGAGACAGTAGATCTCGCTGGTCTTTCATATTATAATAGAGACAGTAGAGCTTACTGGTCTGTCAAATATAGTAGAGACAGTAGATCTACCTGGTCTGTCATAATCTAATAGAGACAGCAGATTTTGCTGGTCTGTCATATTATAATGGAGACAGTAGATCTAGCTGGTCTTTAATATAATAGAGACATATTATAATAGAGACAGTAGATCTACCTGGTCTGTCATTTTATTTTGCTGGTCTGTCATATAGAGACAGTACATCTTTCATATTATAATAGCTGGTCTGTCATAAATCAGTACATCTAGATAATCTAATAGAGACAGTATATTTTGCTGGTCTGTCATATTATAATAGAGACAGTAGATCTCGCTGGTCTGTCATAATAGAATAGAGACAGTAGATCAAGCTGGTCCTTCATATTATAATGGAGACAGTAGATCTAGCTGTTCTGTCATAATATGAGACAGTAGATCTAGCTGGTCTTTCATATTATAATAGAGACAGTAGATCTGCCTGGTCTGTCATAGAATAATAGAGACAGTAGATCTAGCTGGTCTGTCATATTATAATAGAGACAGTATATCTTGCTGGTCTGTCAAATTATAATATAGACAGTAGATCTAGCTGGTCTGTCATAATATAGCAGAGACAGTAGATCTACCTGGTCTGTCATAAAATAATAGAGTCAGTAGATCTAGCTGGTCTGGCATAATATGATAGAGACAGTAGATCTAGCTGATCTGTCATAAAATAATAGAGACAGTAGATTGAGCTGGTCTTTCATGTTATAATAGAAACAGTAGATCTAGCTGGTCTGTCATAATATAATAGAGACAGTAGATCTAGCTGGTCTGTCATATTATAATAGAGACAGTAGATGTCGCTGGTCTGTCATAATATAATAGAGACAGTAGATCTAGATGGTCTGTCATATTATAATGGAGACAGTAGATCTAGCTGGTCTTTCATGTTATAATAGAAACAGTAGATCTAGCTGGTCTGTCATAATATAATAGAGACAGTATATCTAGCTGGTCTGTCAAATTATAATAGAGACAGTAGATCTAGCTGGTCTGTCATAATATAATAGAGACAGTAGATCTAGCTGGTCTGTCATATTATAATAGAGACAGTAGATCTAGCTGGTCTGTCATATTATAATAGAGACAGTAGATGTCGCTGGTCTGTCATAATATGAGACAGTATATCTAGCTGGTCTGTCATAATAGAATAGAGACAGTAGATCTAGCCGGTCTGTCATATTATAATAGAGACAGTAGATCTAGCTGGTCTGTCATATTATAATAGAGACAGTAGATGTCGCTGGTCTGTCATAATATAATAGTGACAGTAGATCTAGCTGGTCTGTCATATTATAATGGAGACAGTAGATCTAGCTGGTCTGTCAAATTATAATAGAGACAGTAGATCTCGCTGGTCTGTCATATTATAATATAGACAGTACATCTAGCTGGTCTGTCATAATAGAATAGAGACAGTAGATCTAGCTGTTCTGTCATAATATGAGACAGTAGATCTCGCTGGTCTTTCATATTATAATAGAGACAGTAGAGCTTGCTGCTCTGTCATAATATAGTAGAGACAGTAGATCTAGCTGGTCTGTCATTTTATAATAGAGACAGTACATCTAGCTGGTCTGTCATAATATAATAGAGACAGTAGATCTACCTGGTCTGTCATAATCTAATAGAGACAGCAGATTTTTCTGGTCTGTCACAATAGAATAGAGACTGTAGATCGAGCTGGTATGTCATATTATAATGGAGACAGTAGATCTAGCTGGTCTGTCATAATATAATAGAGACAGTATATCTAGCTGGTCTGTCAAATTATAATAGAGACAGTAGATCGAGCTGGTCTGTCATATTATAATACAGACAGTTGATCTCGCTGGTCTGTCATATTATAATAGAGACGGTAGATCTAGCTGGTCTGTCATGTTATAATAGAGACAGTAGATGTCGCTGGTCTGTCATAATATAATAGTGACAGTAGATCTAGCTGGTCTGTCATATTATAATAGAGACAGTAGATCTAGCTGGTCTGTCATATTATAATATAGACAGTACATCTAGCTGGTCTGTCATAATAGAATAGAGACAGTAGATCTAGCTGTTCTGTCATAATATGAGACAGTAGATCTCGCTGGTCTTTCATATTATAATAGAGACAGTAGAGCTTACTGGTCTGTCATAATATAGTAGAGACAGTAGATCTACCTGGTCTGTCATAATCTACTAGAGACAGCAGATTTTGCTGCTGTCATATTATAATGGAGACAGTAGATCTAGCTGGTCTGTCATAATATAATAGAGACAGTAGATCTAGCTGGTCTGTCATATTATAATAGAGACAGTACATCTAGCTGGTCTGTCATAATAGAATAGAGACAGTAGATCTAGCTGTTCTGTCATAATATGAGAAAGTAGATCTAGCTGGTCTTTCATATTATAATAGAGACAGTAGATCTACCTGGTCTGTCATAGAATAATAGAGACAGTAGATCTAGCTGGTCTGTCATATTATAATAGAGACAGTTGATCTAGCTGGTCTGTCATAATATAATAGAGACAGTATATCTAGCTGGTCTGTCAAATTATAATACAGACAGTAGATCTAGCTGGTCTGTCATTATATAGCAGAGACAGTAGATCTACCTGGTCTGTCATAAAATAATAGAGACAGTAGATCTAGCTGGTCTGTCATAATATAATAGAGACAGTAGATCTAGCTGGTCTGTCATATTATAATAGAGAAAGTACATCTAGCTGGTCTGTCATAATAGAATAGAGACAGTAGATCTAGCTGTTCTGTCATAAAATAATAGAGACAGTAGATCTAGCTGGTCTGTCATAATATGATAGAGACAGTAGATCTAGCTGATCTGTCATAAAATAATAGAGACAGTAGATCGAGCTGATCTGTCATGTTATAATAGAAACAGTAGATCTAGCTGGTCTGTCATATTATCATAGAGACAGTAGATCTAGCTGTTCTGTCATAATAGAATAGAGACAGTACATCTAGCTGGTCTGTCATAATATAATAGAGACAGTAGATCTACCTGGTCTGTCATAATCTAATAGAGACAGCAGATTTTTCTGGTCTGTCACAATAGAATAGAGACTGTAGATCGAGCTGGTATGTCATATTATAATGGAGACAGTAGATCTAGCTGGTCTGTCATAATATAATAGAGACAGTATATCTAGCTGGTCTGTCAAATTATAATAGAGACAGTAGATCGAGCTGGTCTGTCATATTATAATACAGACAGTTGATCTCGCTGGTCTGTCATATTATAATAGAGACGGTAGATCTAGCTGGTCAGTCATGTTATAATAGAGACAGTAGATGTCGCTGGTCTGTCATAATATAATAGTGACAGTAGATCTAGCTGGTCTGTCATATTATAATAGATACAGTAGATCTAGCTGGTCTGTCATATTATAATATAGACAGTACATCTAGCTGGTCTGTCATAATAGAATAGAGACAGTAGATCTAGCTGTTCTGTCATAATATGAGACAGTAGATCTCGCTGGTCTTTCATATTATAATAGAGACAGTAGAGCTTACTGGTCTGTCATAATATAGTAGAGACAGTAGATCTACCTGGTCTGTCATAATCTAATAGAGACAGCAGATTTTGCTGCTGTCATATTATAATGGAGACAGTAGATCTAGCTGGTCTGTCATAATATAATAGAGACAGTAGATCTAGCTGCTCTGTCATATTATAATAGAGACAGTACATCTAGCTGGTCTGTCATAATAGAATAGAGACAGTAGATCTAGCTGTTCTGTCATAATATGAGAAAGTAGATCTAGCTGGTCTTTCATATTATAATAGAGACAGTAGATCTACCTGGTCTGTCATAGAATAATAGAGACAGTAGATCTAGCTGGTCTGTCATATTATAATAGAGACAGTTGATCTAGCTGGTCTGTCATAATATAATAGAGACAGTATATCTAGCTGGTCTGTCAAATTATAATACAGACAGTAGATCTAGCTGGTCTGTCATAATATAGCAGAGACAGTAGATCTACCTGGTCTGTCATAAAATAATAGAGACAGTAGATCTAGCTGGTCTGTCATAATATAATAGAGATAGTAGATCTAGCTGGTCTGTCATATTATAATAGAGAAAGTACATCTAGCTGGTCTGTCATAATAGAATAGAGACAGTAGATCTAGCTGTTCTGTCATAAAATAATAGAGACAGTAGATCTAGCTGGTCTGTCATAATATGATAGAGACAGTAGATCTAGCTGATCTGTCATAAAATAATAGAGACAGTAGATCGAGCTGATCTGTCATGTTATAATAGAAACAGTAGATCTAGCTGGTCTGTCATATTATCATAGAGACAGTAGATCTAGCTGTTCTGTCATAATAGAATAGAGACAGTAGAACTAGCTGGTCTGTCATATTATAATGGGGACAGTAGATCTAGCTGGTCTGTCATAATAGAATAGAGACAGTAGATTGAGCTGGTCTGTCATAATAGAATAGAGACAGTAGATCTAGCTGGTCTGTCATTTTATAATAGAGACAGTACATCTAGCTGGTCTGTCATATTATAATGGAGACAGTAGATGTAGCTGTTCTGTCATAATATGAGACAGTAGATCTAGCTGGTCTGTCATAATATAATAGAGACTGTAGATCGAGCTGGTCTGTCATATTATAATAGAGACAGTAGATGTAGCTGTTCTGTCATAATATGAGACAGTAGATCTAGCTGGTCTTTCATATTATAATAGAGACAGTAGATCTACCTGGTCTGTCATAGAATAATAGAGACAGTAGATCTAGCTGGTCTGTCATATTATAATAGAGACAGTTGATCTAGCTGGTCTGTCATAATATAATAGAGACAGTAGATCTAGCTGGTCTGTCATAATAGAATAGAGACAGTAGATCTAGCTGTTCTGTCATAATATGAGAAAGTAGATCTCGCTGGTCTTTCATATTATAATAGAGACAATAGATCTTGCTGGTCTGTCATTTTATAATAGAGACAGTACATCTAGCTGGTCTGTCATAATATAAGAGAGACAGTAGACCTACCTGGTCTGTCATAATCTAACAGAGACAGTAGATCTAGCTGTTCTGTCATAATATGAGACAGTAGATCTAGCTGGTCTGTCATAATATAATAGAGACAGTAGATCTAGCTGGTCTGTCAAATTATAATAGAGGCAGTAGATCTAGCTGGTCTGTCATAATATAGCAGAGACAGTAGATCTAGCTGATCTGTCATAATATGATAGAGACAGTAGATCTAGCTGGTCTGTCATAAAATAATAGAGACAGTAGATCGAGCTGATCTGTCATGTTATAATAGAAACAGTAGATCTAGCTGGTCTGTCATATTATAATAGAGACAGTAGATCTAGCTGTTCTGTCATAATAGAATAGAGACAGTAGAACTAGCTGGTCTGTCATATTATAATGGGGACAGTAGATCTAGCTGGTCTGTCATAATAGAAAAGAGACAGTAGATCGAGCTGGTCTGTCATAATAGAATAGAGACAGTAGATCTAGCTGGTCTGTCATTTTATAATATAGACAGTACATCTAGCTGGTCTGTCATATTATAATGGAGACAGTAGATCTAGCTGGTCTGTCATAATATAATAGAGACTGTAGATCGAGCTGGTCTGTCATATTATAATAGAGACAGTAGATGTAGCTGTTCTGTCATAATATGAGACAGTAGATCTAGCTGGTCTTTCATATTATAATAGAGACAGTAGATCTGCCTGGTCTGTCATAGAATAATAGAGACAGTAGATCTAGCTGGTCTGTCATATTATAATAGAGACAGTTGATCTAGCTGGTCTGTCACAATATAATAGAGACAGTATATCTAGCTGGTCTGTCAAATTATAATACAGACAGTAGATCTAGCTGGTCTGTCATAATATAGCAGAGACAGTAGATCTACCTGGTCTGTCATAAAATAATAGAGACAGTAGATCTAGCTGGTCTGTCATAATATAATAGAGACAGTATATCTAGCTGGTCTGTCAAATTATAATAGAGACAGTACATCTAGCTGGTCTGTCATAATATAATAGAGACAGTAGATCTACCTGGTCTGTCATAATCTAATAGAGACAGCAGATTTTGCTGGTCTGTCATAATAGAATAGAGACTGTAGATCGAGCTGGTCTGTCATATTATAATGGAGACAGTAGATCTAGCTGGTCTGTCATAATATAATAGAGACAGTATATCTAGCTGGTCTGTCAAATTATAATAGAGACGGTAGATCGAGCTGGTCTGTCATATTATAATACAGACAGTTGATCTCGCTGGTCTGTCATATTATAATAGAGACAGTAGATCTAGCTGGTCTGTCATGTTATAATAGAGACAGTAGATGTCGCTGGTCTGTCATAATATAATAGTGACAGTAGATCTAGCTGGTCTGTCATATTATAATAGAGACAGTAGATCTAGCTGGTCTGTCATATTATAATATAGACAGTACATCTAGCTGGTCTGTCATAATAGAATAGAGACAGTAGATCTAGCTGTTCTGTCATAATATGAGACAGTAGATCTCGCTGGTCTTTCATATTATAATAGAGACAGTAGAGCTTACTGGTCTGTCATAATATAGTAGAGACAGTAGATCTAGCTGGTCAGTCATAATATGATAGAGACAGTAGATCTAGCTGATCTGTCATAAAATAATAGAGACAGTAGATCGAGCTGGTCTTTCATGTTATAATAGAAACAGTAGATCTAGCTGGTCTGTCATAATATAATAGAGACAGTATATCTAGCTGGTCTGTCAAATTATAATAGAGACAGTAGATCTAGCTGGTCTGTCATATTATAATAGAGACAGTAGATGTCGCTGGTCTGTCATAATATAATAGAGACAGTAGATCTAGCTGTTCTGTCATAATATGAGAAAGTAGATCTAGCTGGTCTTTCATATTATAATAGAGACAGTAGATCTACCTGGTCTGTCATAGAATAATAGAGACAGTAGATCTATCTGGTCTGTCATATTATAATAGAGACAGTTGATCTAGCTGGTCTGTCATAATATAATAGAGACAGTATATCTAGCTGGTCTGTCAAATTATAATACAGACAGTAGATCTAGCTGGTCTGTCATAATATAGCAGAGACAGTAGATCTACCTGGTCTGTCATAATATAATAGAGACAGTAGATCTAGCTGGTCTGTCATAATATAATAGAGACAGTAGATCTAGCTGGTCTGTCATATTATAATAGAGAAAGTACATCTAGCTGGTCTGTCATAATAGAATAGAGACAGTAGATCTAGCTGTTCTGTCATAAAATAATAGAGACAGTAGATCTAGCTGGTCTGTCATAATATGATAGAGACAGTAGATCTAGCTGATCTGTCATAATAGAATAGAGACAGTAGAACTAGCTGGTCTGTCATATTATAATGGGGACAGTAGATCTAGCTGGTCTGTCATAATAGAATAGAGACAGTAGATTGAGCTGGTCTGTCATAATAGAATAGAGACAGTAGATCTAGCTGGTCTGTCATTTTATAATAGAGACAGTACATCTAGCTGGTCTGTCATATTATAATGGAGACAGTAGATGTAGCTGTTCTGTCATAATATGAGACAGTAGATCTAGCTGGTCTGTCATAATATAATAGAGACTGTAGATCGAGCTGGTCTGTCATATTATAATAGAGACAGTAGATGTAGCTGTTCTGTCATAATATGAGACAGTAGATCTAGCTGGTCTTTCATATTATAATAGAGACAGTAGATCTACCTGGTCTGTCATAGAATAATAGAGACAGTAGATCTAGCTGGTCTGTCATATTATAATAGAGACAGTTGATCTAGCTGGTCTGTCATAATATAATAGAGACAGTAGATCTAGCTGGTCTGTCATAATAGAATAGAGACAGTAGATCTAGCTGTTCTGTCATAATATGAGAAAGTAGATCTCGCTGGTCTTTCATATTATAATAGAGACAATAGATCTTGCTGGTCTGTCATTTTATAATAGAGACAGTACATCTAGCTGGTCTGTCATAATATAAGAGAGACAGTAGACCTACCTGGTCTGTCATAATCTAACAGAGACAGTAGATCTAGCTGTTCTGTCATAATATGAGACAGTAGATCTAGCTGGTCTGTCATAATATAATAGAGACAGTAGATCTAGCTGGTCTGTCAAATTATAATAGAGGCAGTAGATCTAGCTGGTCTGTCATAATATAGCAGAGACAGTAGATCTAGCTGATCTGTCATAATATGATAGAGACAGTAGATCTAGCTGGTCTGTCATAAAATAATAGAGACAGTAGATCGAGCTGATCTGTCATGTTATAATAGAAACAGTAGATCTAGCTGGTCTGTCATATTATAATAGAGACAGTAGATCTAGCTGTTCTGTCATAATAGAATAGAGACAGTAGAACTAGCTGGTCTGTCATATTATAATGGGGACAGTAGATCTAGCTGGTCTGTCATAATAGAAAAGAGACAGTAGATCGAGCTGGTCTGTCATAATAGAATAGAGACAGTAGATCTAGCTGGTCTGTCATTTTATAATATAGACAGTACATCTAGCTGGTCTGTCATATTATAATGGAGACAGTAGATCTAGCTGGTCTGTCATAATATAATAGAGACTGTAGATCGAGCTGGTCTGTCATATTATAATAGAGACAGTAGATGTAGCTGTTCTGTCATAATATGAGACAGTAGATCTAGCTGGTCTTTCATATTATAATAGAGACAGTAGATCTACCTGGTCTGTCATAGAATAATAGAGACAGTAGATCTAGCTGGTCTGTCATATTATAATAGAGACAGTTGATCTAGCTGGTCTGTCATAATATAATAGAGACAGTATATCTAGCTGGTCTGTCAAATTATAATACAGACAGTAGATCTAGCTGGTCTGTCATAATATAGCAGAGACAGTAGATCTACCTGGTCTGTCATAAAATAATAGAGACAGTAGATCTAGCTGGTCTGTCATAATATAATAGAGACAGTAGATCTAGCTGGTCTGTCATATTATAATAGAGACAGTACATCTAGCTGGTCTGTCATAATAGAATAGAGACAGTAGATCTAGCTGTTCTGTCATAATATGAGAAAGTAGATCTCGCTGGTCTTTCATATTATAATAGAGACAGTAGATCTTGCTGGTCTGTCATAATATAGTAGAGACAGTAGATCTAGCTGGTCTGTCATTTTATAATAGAGACAGTACATCTAGCTGGTCTGTCATAATATAATAGAGACAGTAGACCTACCTGGTCTGTCATAATCTAACAGAGACAGTAGATCTAGCTGTTCTGTCATAATATGAGACAGTAGATCTAGCTGGTCTGTCATAATATAATAGAGACAGTAGATCTAGCTGGTCTGTCAAATTATAATAGAGGCAGTAGATCTAGCTGGTCTGTCATAATATAGCAGAGACAGTAGATCTACCTGGTCTGTCATAAAATAATAGAGACAGTAGATCTAGCTGGTCTGTCATGTTATAATAGAAACAGTAGATCTAGCTGGTCTGTCATATTATAATAGAGACAGTAGATTTAGCTGTTCTGTCATAATAGAATAGAGACAGTAGAACTAGCTGGTCTGTCAAATTATAATGGGGACAGTAGATCTAGCTGGTCTGTCATAATAGAATAGAGATAGTAGATCGAGCTGGTCTGTCATAATAGAATAGAGACAGTAGATCTAGCTGGTCTGTCATTTTATAATAGAGACAGTACATCTAGCTGGTCTGTCATATTATAATGGAGACAGTAGATCTAGCTGGTCTGTCATAATATAATAGAGACTGTAGATCGAGCTGGTCTGTCATATTATAATAGAGACAGTATATGTAGCTGTTCTGTCATAATATGAGACAGTAGATCTACCTGGTCTGTCATAGAATAATAGAGACAGTAGATCTAGCTGGTCTGTCATCTTATAATAGAGACAGTTGATCTAGCTGGTCTGTCATAATATAATAGAGACAGTATATCTCGCTGGTCTGTCAAATTATAATACAGACAGTAGATCTAGCTGGTCTGTCATAATATAGCAGAGACAGTAGATCTACCTGGTCTGTCATGAAATAATAGAGACAGTAGATCGAGCTGGTCTGTCATAATATGATAGAGACAGTAGATCTAGCTGGTCTGTCATAAAATAATAGAGACAGAAGATCGAGCTGTTCTTTCATGTTATAATAGAAACAGTAGATCTACCTGGTCTGTCATAATATAATAGAGACAGTAGATCTAGCTGGTCTGTCAAATTATAATAGAGGCAGTAGATCTAGCTGGTCTGTCATAATATAGCAGAGACAGTAGATCTACCTGGTCTGTCATAAAATAATAGAGACAGTAGATCGAGCTGGTCTGTCATAATATGATAGCGGTCCTTCTGTGGCTCAGTTGGTAGAGCATGGCGCTTGTAACGCCAGGGTAGTGGGTTCAATCCCCGGGACCACCCATACGTAGAATGTATGCACACATGACTGTAAGTCGCTTTGGATAAAAGCGTCAGCTAAATGGCATATATTATTATTATTATTATTATTATTATAGCGACAGTAGATCTAGCTGGTCTGTCATAAAATAATAGAGACAGAAGATCGAGCTGTTCTTTCATATTATAATAGAAACAGTAGATCTACCTGGTTTGTCATAATATAATAGAGACAGTAGATCTAGCTGGTCTGTCATGTTATAATAGAGACAGTAGATCTAGCTGTTCTGTCATAATATGAGACAGTATATCTAATTGGTCTGTCATATTATAATAGAGACAGTAGATCTAGCTGGTCTGTCATATTATAATGGGGACAGTAGATCTAGCTAGTCTGTCATAATAGAATTGAGACAGTATATCTAGCTGGTCTATCATGTTATAATGGAGAGAGTAGATCTAGCTGGTCTGTCATAATATAATAGAGACTGTAGATCTAGCTGGTCTGTCATATTATAATGGGGACAGTAGATCTAGCTGGTCTGTCATAATAGAATAGAGACAGTAGATCTAGCTGGTCTATCATGTTATAATGGAGAGAGTAGATCTAGCTGGTCTGTCATAATATAATAGAGACTGTAGATCTAGCTGGTCTGTCATTTATAATAGATACAGTAGGTCTAGCTGGTCTGTCATAATATAATAGAGACAGTATATCTGGCTGGTCTGTCATATTATAATGGAGACAGTAGATCTAGCTGTTCTGT
Source organism: Oncorhynchus keta (assembly GCF_023373465.1). NCBI lineage: Eukaryota > Metazoa > Chordata > Actinopteri > Salmoniformes > Salmonidae > Oncorhynchus > Oncorhynchus keta. The sequence goes on along the minus strand of NW_026279243.1, from coordinate 110,228 downwards.
CATAATATGAGACAGTTGATTGAGCTGGTCTTTCATATTATAATAGAGACAGTAGATCTAGCTGTTCTGTCATATTATAATAGATACAGTAGGTCTAGCTGGTCTGTCATAATATAATAGAGACAGTATATCTAGCTGGTCTGTCATATTATAATGGAGACAGTAGATCTAGTTGTTCTGTCATAATATGAGACAGTTGATCGAGTTGGTCTTTCATGTTATAATAGAAACAGTAGATCTCGCTGGTCTGTCATATTATAATAGAGACAGTAGATCTAGCTGGTCTGTCATAATAGAATAGAGACAGTCGATCTAGCTGTTCTGTCATAATATGAGACAGTAGATCTAGCTGTTCTGTCATAATATGAGACAGTAGATCTAGCTGGTCTTTCATATTATAATAGAGACAGTAGATCAAGCTGGCCTGTCATTTTATAATATAGACAGTAGATCGAGCTGGTCTGTCATATTATAATAGAGACAGTAGATCTAGCTGGTCTGTCATAATAGAATAGAGACAGTAGATCTAGCTGGTCTGTCATATTATAATAGAGACAGTAGATCTAGCTGGTCTGTCATATTATAATAGAGACAGTAGATCTAGCTGATGTGTCATAAAATAATAGAGACAGTAGATCGAGCTGGTCTTTCATGTTAGAATAGAAACAGTAGATCAAGCTGCTCTGTCATAATATGAGACAGTAGATCTAGCTGGTCTTTCATATTATATTAGAGACAGTAGATCTAGCTGGTCTGTCATATTATAATGGAGACAGGAGATCTAGCTGGTCTGTCACAATATAATAGAGACAGTAGATCTAGCTGGTCTGTCATAATAGAATAGAGACAGTAGATCTAGCTGGTCTGTCACATTATAATAGAGACAGTAGATCTAGCTGGTCTGTCATATTATAATACAGACAGTTGATCTAGCTGGTCTGTCATATTATAATAGAGACAGTAGATCTAGCTGGTCTGTCATAATATAATCGAGACAGTATATCTAGCTGGTCTATCATATTATAATGGAGACAGTAGATCTAGCTGGTCTGTCATAATATAATAGAGACTGTAGATCTAGCTGGTCTGTCATATTATAATGGGGACAGTAGATCTAGCTGGTCTGTCATAATAGAATAGAGACAGTAGATCTAGCTGGTCTATCATGTTATAATGGAGAAAGTAGATCTAGCTGGTCTGTCATAATATAATAGAGACTGTAGATCTAGCTGGTCTGTCATATTATAATAGATACAGTAGGTCTAGCTGGTCTGTCATAATATAATAGAGACAGTATATCTGGCTGGTCTGTCATATTATAATGGAGACAGTAGATCTAGCTGTTCTGTCATAATATGAGACAGTTGATTGAGCTGGTCTTTCATATTATAATAGAGACAGTAGATCTAGCTGTTCTGTCATATTATAATAGATACAGTAGGTCTAGCTGGTCTGTCATAATATAATAGAGACAGTATATCTAGCTGGTCTGTCATATTATAATGGAGACAGTAGATCTAGCTGTTCTGTCATAATATGAGACAGTTGATCGAGTTGGTCTTTCATGTTATAATAGAAACAGTAGATCTCGCTGGTCTGTCATATTATAATAGAGACAGTAGATCTAGCTGGTCTGTCATAATAGAATAGAGACAGTCGATCTAGCTGTTCTGTCATAATATGAGACAGTACATCTAGCTGGTCTGTCATATTATAATAGAGACAGTAGATCTAGCTGTTCTGTCATAATATGAGACAGTAGATCTAGCTGGTCTTTCATATTATAATAGAGACAGTAGATCAAGCTGGCCTGTCATTTTATAATATAGACAGTAGATCTGGCTGTTCTGTCATAATATAGTAGAGACAGTAGATCTAGCTGGTCTGTCATTTTATAATAGAGACAGTACATCTAGCTGGTCTGTCATAATATAATAGAGACAGTAGACCTACCTGGTCTGTCATAATCTAATAGAGACAGTAGATCTAGCTGTTCTGTCATAATATGAGACAGTAGATCTAGCTGGTCTGTCGTAATATAATAGAGACAGTAGATCTAGCTGGTCTGTTTTTTTACACTTCCGGGTTGGAGCGAGCGGTCGCATCGCACTTCGCTCCGCAGGTTGTATAACTTTTTCATTACATTTCATTATAGTACAACGGTTGATTTGTCTAATCTTAGCAATTTCTTCTTAGCTAGCTACATAGCCGTCCTTGTATCAGAGATAATTGCATAATTATCGTATTTCGTCGCCCTAACGTAGCCTTCACTGCTATTCGCCCAGCAGCTAGCATACGCTAGCAAACGCTAGCAAACGCCCATAGATTAGCATCACTGTAGTGCTATTCACTCAACTGAACGACTTGATTAGTTTAGTGTTAGCTAGCTACATAGCTGTCTTTGTTTCCAAGATAATTTTCTAGTTAGAGTGTGTAGTCTTGGAGTGATTATCTTAATTTACCGAGGTTCGCTAGCCAGCTATTTGTTGTCCTTAACGTAGGAGACTCTGCTAGCTAGCCAACAGCTAACAGCTAACAGCTAGCCAACGTCTACTGAATAGTATTCAACAACCCGGTCGCATTCACAGGTAGTATCACATTTTCATTTCATTTCATTACAGTACAACGGTTTGATTTGTTTGATCGTAGCTAGCTACATAGCTAGCTACATAGCCGTCCTTGTATCAAAGATAATTGTGTAGTCTAGAGCGATTTTCTAGGTTAGCTAGCCAGCTATTGTCGTTCTTTTAACGCAACGTAACGTAAACAACACTGCTAGCTAGCCAGCTAGCCCCGAATAGTAGCACTGTAGAAACTATTACACTCAACGGAACGACTTGATTAGTGTAGTGTCAACAACGCAGCTACTGCCAGCTAGCCTACTTCAGCAGTACTGTATCATTTTAATCATTTTAGTCAATAAGATTCTTGCTATGTAAGCTTAACTTTCTGAACATTCGAGACGTGTAGTCCACTTGTCATTCCAATCTCCTTGCATTAGCGTAGCCTCTTCTGTAGCCTGTCAACTATGTGTCTGTCTATCCCTGTTCTCTCCTCTCTGCACAGACCATACAAACGCTCCACACCGCGTGGGCCGCGCCACCCTAATCTGGTGGTCCCAGCGCGTACGACCCACGTGGAGTTCCAGGTCTCCGGTAGCCTCTGGAACTGCCGATCTGCGGCCAACAAGGCAGAGTTCATCTCAGCCTATGCCTCCCTCCAGTCCCTCGACTTCTTGGCACTGACGGAAACATGGATCACCACAGATAACACTGCTACTCCTACTGCTCTCTCCTCGTCCGCCCACATGTTCTCGCACACCCCGAGAGCTTCTGGTCAGCGGGGTGGTGGCACCGGGATCCTCATCTCTCCCAAGTGGTCTTTCTCTTTCTCCCCTTACCCATCTGTCTATCGCCTCCTTTGAATTCCATGCTGTCACAGTTACCAGCCCTTTCAAGCTTAACATCCTTATCATTTATCGCCCTCCAGGTTCCCTTGGAGAGTTCATCAATGAGCTTGATGCCTTGATAAGCTCCTTTCCTGAGGACGGCTCACCTCTCACAGTTCTGGGCGACTTTAACCTCCCCACGTCTACCTTTGACTCATTCCTCTCTGCCTCCTTCTTTCCACTCCTCTCCTCTTTTGACCTCACCCTCTCACCTTCCCCCTACTCACAAGGCAGGCAATACGCTTGACCTCATCTTTACTAGATGCTGTTCTTCCACTAACCTCATTGCAACTCCCCTCCAAGTCTCCGACCACTACCTTGTATCCTTTTCCCTCTCGCTCTCATCCAACACTTCCCACGCTGCCCCTACTCGGATGGTATCGCGCCGTCCCAACCTTCGCTCTCTCTCCCCCGCTACTCTCTCCTCTTCCATCCTATCATCTCTTCCCTCTGCTCAAACCTTCTCCAACCTATCTCCTGATTCTGCCTCCTCAACCCTCCTCTCCTCCCTTTCTGCATCCTTTGACTCTCTATGTCCCCTATCCTCCAGGCCGGCTCGGTCCTCCCCTCCCGCTCCGTGGCTCGACGACTCATTGCGAGCTCACAGAACAGGGCTCCGGGCAGCCGAGCGGAAATGGACGAAAACTCGCCTCCCTGCGGACCTGGCATCCTTTCACTCCCTCCTTTCTACATTTTCCTCCTCTGTCTCTGCTGCTAAAGCCACTTTCTACCATTCTAAATTCCAAGCATCTGCCTCTAACCCTAGGAAGCTCTTTGCCACCTTCTCCTCCCTCCTGAATCCCCCCCCCTCCTCCCTCTCTGCAGATGACTTCGTCAACCATTTTGAAAAGAAGGTCGACGACATCCGATCCTCGTTTGCTAAGTCTAACGACACCGCTGGTTCTGCTCACACTGCCCTACCCTATGCTCTGACCTCTTTCTCCCCTCTCTCTCCAGATGAAATCTCGCGTCTTGTGACGGCCGGCCGCCCAACAACCTGCCCGCTTGACCCTATCCCCTCCTCTCTTCTCCAGACCATTTCCGGAGACCTTCTCCCTTACCTCACCTCGCTCATCAACTCATCCCTGACCGCTGGCTACGTCCCTTCCGTCTTCAAGAGAGCGAGAGTTGCACCCCTTCTGAAAAAACCTACACTCGATCCCTCCGACGTCAACAACTACAGACCAGTATCCCTTCTCTCTTTTCTCTCCAAAACTCTTGAGCGTGCCGTCCTTGGCCAGCTCTACCGCTATCTCTCTCAGAATGACCTTCTTGATCCAAATCAGTCAGGTTTCAAGACTAGTCATTCAACTGAGACTGCTCTTCTCTGTATCACGGAGGCGCTCCGCACTGCTAAAGCTAACTCTCTCTCCTCTGCTCTCATCCTTCTAGACCTATCGGCTGCCTTCGATACTGTGAACCATCAGATCCTCCTCTCCACCCTCTCCGAGTTGGGCATCTCCGGCGCGGCCCACGCTTGGATTGCGTCCTACCTGACAGGTCGCTCCTACCAGGTGGCGTGGCGAGAATCTGTCTCCTCACCACGCGCTCTCACCACTGGTGTCCCCCAGGGCTCTGTTCTTGGCCCTCTCTTATTCTCGCTATACACCAAGTCACTTGGCTCTGTCATAACCTCACATGGTCTCTCCTATCATTGCTATGCAGACGACACACAATTAATCTTCTCCTTTCCCCCTTCTGATGACCAGGTGGCGAATCGCATCTCTGCATGTCTGGCAGACATATCAGTGTGGATGACGGATCACCACCTCAAGCTGAACCTCGGCAAGACGGAGCTGCTCTTCCTCCCGGGGAAGGACTGCCCGTTCCATGATCTCGCCATCACGGTTGACAACTCCATTGTGTCCTCCTCCCAGAGCGCTAAGAACCTTGGCGTGATCCTGGACAACACCCTGTCGTTCTCAACTAACATCAAGGCGGTGGCCCGTTCCTGTAGGTTCATGCTCTACAACATCCGCAGAGTACGACCCTGCCTCACACAGGAAGCGGCGCAGGTCCTAATCCAGGCACTTGTCATCTCCCGTCTGGACTACTGCAACTCGCTGTTGGCTGGGCTCCCTGCCTGTGCCATTAAACCCCTACAACTCATCCAGAATGCCGCAGCCCGTCTGGTGTTCAACCTTCCCAAGTTCTCTCACGTCACCCCGCTCCTCCGCTCTCTCCACTGGCTTCCAGTTGAAGCTCGCATCCGCTACAAGACCATGGTGCTTGCCTACGGAGCTGTGAGGGGAACGGCACCTCAGTACCTCCAGGCTCTGATCAGGCCCTACACCCAAACAAGGGCACTGCGTTCATCCACCTCTGGCCTGCTCGCCTCCCTACCACTGAGGAAGTACAGTTCCCGCTCAGCCCAGTCAAAACTGTTCCCTGCTCTGGCCCCCCAATGGTGGAACAAACTCCCTCACGACGCCAGGACAGCGGAGTCAATCACCACCTTCCGGAGACACCTGAAACCCCACCTCTTTAAGGAATACCTAGGATAGGATAAGTAATCCTTCTCACCCCCCTTTAAGATTTAGATGCACTATTGTAAAGTGACTATTCTACTGGATGCCACAAGGTGAATGCACCAATTTGTAAGTCGCTCTGGATAAGAGCGTCTGCTAAATGACTTAAATGTAAATGTAAATGTAATACACATGGATATAGTAATGTAGATATGTGGTAGTGGGGGTGGGTATCATTTGTGGAACGTTCCAACAGTAATCTGTTCCAAAAACTTTGTGAATTACAAGGTTGCCAACAAACAATGCATACAAAGTAGCATGATCAATTCACATAGCTAACTAGCTGCCGAATAGCCATCAACTCACCATGTATCGTATTCTTAATGTTTGTCCATAGGCTACCAGAGTGAGGACAGCCATTTTTCAGAATAAACGTGGTGAGTGGAAAAAACTTGATGAAATAGTCCACCCTGGTAGTGGTGGAGGAGGGGCCTGAGGGCACACAGTGTGTTGTAGATATGTGGTAGTGGTGGAGGAGGGGCCTGAGGGCACACAGTGTGTTGTAGATATGTGGTAGTGGTGGAGGAGGGGCCTGAGGACACACAGTGTGTTGTAGATATGTGGTAGTGGTGGAGGAGGGGCCTGAGGGCACACAGTGTGTTGTAGATATGTGGTAGTGGTGGAGGAGGGGCCTGAGGGCACACAGTGTGTTGTAGATATGTGGTAGTGGTGGAGGAGGGGCCTGAGGGCACACCGTGTGTTGTAGATATGTGGTGGAGTAGGGGCCTGAGGACACACAGTGTGTTGTAGATATGTGGTAGTGGTGGAGGAGGGGCCTGAGGACACACAGTGTGTTGTAGATATGTGGTAGTGGTGGAGGAGGGGCCTGAGGGCACACAGTGTGTTGTAGATATGTGGTAGTGGTGGAGGAGGGGCCTGAGGACACACAGTGTGTTGTAGATATGTGGTAGTGGTGGAGGAGGGGCCTGAGGGCACACAGTGTGTTGTAGATATGTGGTAGTGGTGGAGGAGGGGCCTGAGGACACACAGTGTGTTGTAGATATGTGGTAGTGGTGGAGGAGGGGCCTGAGGGCACACAGTGTGTTGTAGATATGTGGTAGTGGTGGAGGAGGGGCCTGAGGGCACACCGTGTGTTGTAGATATGTGGTAGTGGTGGAGGAGGGGCCTGAGGGCACACCGTGTGTTGTAGATATGTGGTAGTGGTGGAGGAGGGGCCTGAGGGCACACAGTGTGTTGTAGATATGTGGTAGTGGTGGCGGAGGGGCCTGAGGGCACACAGTGTGTTGTAGATATGTGGTAGTGGTGGAGGAGGGGCCTGAGGACACACAGTGTGTTGTAGATATGTGGTAGTGGCGGAGGGGCCTGAGGGCACACAGTGTGTTGTAGATATGTGGTAGTGGTGGAGGAGGGGCCTGAGGGCACACCGTGTGTTGTGAAATCTGTGAATGTACTGTACTGTTTAAAAATGGTATAAACTGCCGTACTTTTGCTGGACCCCGAGAAGAGTAGTGGGGATCCATAATAAATACAAAAATACAAATCTATTAAATGTACAGGCTACAATGTGGGTGTATCATGCATGGTAATAACTACATGTACACCTGAAGTCGGAAGTTTACATACACTTAGGTTGGAGTCATTAAAACTCCTTTTTCAACCACTCCACAAATTTCTTGTAAACAAACTATAGTTTTGGCAAATCTTTTAGGGCATCTACTTTGTGCAGACAGAAGTAATTTTTCCAACAATTGTTTAAATCAAATCAAATCAAATTTATTTATATAGCCCTTCGTACATCAGCTGATATCTCAAAGTGCTGTACAGAAACCCAGCCTAAAACCCCAAACAGCAAACAATGCAGGTGTAAAAGCAGACAGACTATTTCACTTATAATTCACTGTATCACAATTCCAGTGGGTCAGAGGTTTACATACACTAAGGTGACTGTCCCTTACACAGCTTGGAAAATTCCAGAAAATGATGGCATGGCTTTCGAAGCTTCTGATAGGCTAATTGACATCATTTGAGTCAATTGGAGGTTTACCTGTGGATGTATTTCAAGGCCTACCTTCAAACTCACTAACTCTTTGCTTGATATCCATGGGAAAATCAAAAGAAATCAGCCAAGACCTCAGAATTTTTTTTGTAGATCTCCACAAGTCTGGTTCATCCTTGGGAGCAATTTCCAAAAGCCTGAAGGTACCACGTTCATCTGTACAAACAATAGTATAAACACCATGCAGCCATCGTACCGCTCAGGAAGGAGACAAGTTCTGTCTCCTAGAGATGAATGTACTTTGGAGCAAAAAGTGCAAATCAATCCCAAAACAACAGCAAAGGACCTTGTGAAGTTGCTGGAGGAAACAGGCACAAAAGAATCTATAGCCACATTAAAACAAGTCCTATATCGACATAACCTGAAAGGCCGCTCAACAAGGAAGAAACCACTGCTCCAAAACCGCCATAAAAAAGCCAGACAAGGGTTTACAACTGCACATGGGGACAAAGATCGTACTTTTTGGAGAAATGTCCTCTGGTCTGATGAAACAAAAGTAGAACTGTTTGGCCATAATTTGTAAGTCGCTCTGGATAAGAGCGTCTGCTAAATGACTTAAATGTAAATGTAATATAATGATCATCGTTGTGTTTGGAGGGAAAAGGGGAAGGATTGCAAGCTGAAGAACACCATCCCAACCGTGAAGCACGGGGGTGGCAGCATCATGTTGTGGCGGTGCTTTGCTGCAGGAGGGACTGGTGCACTTCACAAAATAGATGGCTTCATGAGGAAGGGAAATTATGTGGATATATTGAAGCAACATCTCAAGACATCAGTCAGGAAGTTAAAGCTTGGTTGCAAATGGGTCATCCAAATGGATAATGACCCCAAGCATACTTCCAAAGTTATGTCAAAATGACTTAAGGACAACAAAGTCAAGGTATTTGAGTGGCCATCACAAAGCCCTGACCTCAGATCTAGCTGGTCTGTCATATTATAATAGAGACAGTACATCTAGCTGGTCTGTCATAATAGAATAGAGACAGTAGATCTAGCTGTTCTGTCATAATATGAGACAGTAGATCTCGCTGGTCTTTCATAGTATAATAGAGACAGTAGATCTTGCTGGTCTGTCATAATATAATAGAGACAGTAGATCTAGCTGGTCTGTCATTTTATAATAGAGACAGTACATCTAGCTGGTCTGTCATAATATAATAGAGACAGTAGACCTACCTGGTCTGTCATAATCTAATAGAGACAGATGTTGCTGGTCTGTCATATTATAATATAGACAGTAGATCTCGCTGGTCTGTCATATTATAATAGAGACAGTAGATCTAGCTGTTTTTTATTTTTTTATTTTTTTATTTCACCTTTATTTAACCAGGTAGGCTAGTTGAGAACAAGTTCTCATTTGCAACTGCGACCTGGCCAAGATAAAGCATAGCAGTGTGAACAGACAACACAGAGTTACACATGGAGTAAACAATTAGCAAGTCAATAACACAGTAGAAAAAAAAATGGGCAGTCTATATACAATGTGTGCAAAAGGCATGAGGAGGTAGGCAAATAATACAATTTTGCAGATTAACACTGGAGTGATAAATGATCAGATGGGCATGTACAGGTAGAGATATTGGTGTGCAAAAGAGCAGAAAAGTAAATAAATAAAAACAGTATAAAAACAGTATGGGAATGAGGTAGGTGAAAAAGGGTGAGCTATTTACCTATAGACTATGTACAGCTGCAGCGATCGGTTAGCTGCTCGGATAGCTGATGTTTGAAGTTGGTGAGGGAGATAAAAGTCTCCAACTTCAGCGATTTTTGCAATTCGTTCCAGTCACAGGCAGCAGAGTACTGGAACGAAAGGCGGCCAAATGAGTTGGCTTTAGGGATGATCAGTGAGATACACCTGCTGGAGCGCGTGCTACGGATGGGTGTTGCCATCGTGACCAGTGAACTGAGATAAGGCGGAGCTTTACCTAGCATGGACTTGTAGATGACCTGGAGCCAGTGGGTCTGGCGACGAATATGTAGTGAGGGCCAGCCGACTAGAGCATACAAGTCGCAGTGGTGGGTGGTATAAGGTGCTTTAGTGACAAAACGGATGGCACTGTGATAGACTGCATCCAGTTTGCTGAGTAGAGTGTTGGAAGCCATTTTGTAGATGACATCGCCGAAGTCGAGGATCGGTAGGATAGTCAGTTTTACTAGGGTAAGCTTGGCAGCGTGAGTGAAGGAGGCTTTGTTGCGGAATAGAAAGCCGACTCTGGATTTGATTTTTGATTGGAGATGTTTGATGTGAGTCTGGAAGGAGAGTTTGCAGTCTAGCCAGACACCTAGGTACTTATAGATGTCCACATATTCAAGGTTGGAACCATCCAGGGTGGTGATGCTAGTCGGGCATGCGGGTGCAGGCAGCGATCGGTTGAAAAGCATGCATTTGGTTTTACTCGCGTTTAAGAGCAGTTGGAGGCCACGGAAGGAGTGCTGTATGGCATTGAAGCTCGTTTGGAGGTTTGATAGCACAGTGTCCAATGACGGGCCGAAAGTATATAGAATGGTGTCGTCTGCGTAGAGGTGGATCAGGGAATCGCCCGCAGCAAGAGCAACATCATTGATATATACAGAGAAAAGAGTCGGCCCGAGAATTGAACCCTGTGGCACCCCCATAGAGACTGCCAGAGGACCGGACAGCATGCCCTCTGATTTGACACACTGAACTCTGTCTGCAAAGTAATTGGTGAACCAGGCAAGGCAGTCATCCGAAAAACCGAGGCTGTTGAGTCTGCCGATAAGAATTTGGTGATTGACAGAGTCGAAAGCCTTGGCGAGGTCGATGAAGACGGCTGCACAGTACTGTCTTTTATCGATGGCGGTTATGATATCATTTAGTACCTTGAGTGTGGCTGAGGTGCACCCGTGACCGGCTCAGAAACCAGATTGCACAGCGGAGAAGGTACGGTGGGATTCGAGATGGTCAGTGACCTGTTTGTTGACTTGGCTTTCGAAGACCTTAGATAGGCAGGGCAGGATGGATATAGGTCTATAGCAGTTTGGGTCCAGGGTGTCTCCCCTTTGAAGAGGGGGATGACTGCGGCAGCTTTCCAATCCTTGGGGATCTCAGACGATATGAAAGAGAGGTTGAACAGGCTGGTAATAGGGGTTGCGACAATGGCGGCAGATAGTTTCAGAAATAGCGGGTCCAGATTGTCAAGCCCAGCTGATTTGTACGGGTCCAGGTTTTGCAGCTCTTTCAGAACATCTGCTATCTGGATTTGGGTAAAGGAGAACCTGGAGAGGCTTGGGTGAGGAACTACGGGGGGGCGGAGCTGTTGGCCGAGGTTGGAGTAGCCAGGCGGAAGGCATGGCCAGCCGTTGAGAAATGCTTATTGAAGTTTTCGATAATCATGGATTTATCGGTGGAGACCGTGTTTCCTAGCCTCAGTGCAGTGGGCAGCTGGGAGGAGGTGCTCTTGTTCTCCATGGACTTCACAGTGTCCCAGAACTTTTTGGAGTTGGAGCTACAGGATGCAAACTTCTGCCTGAAGAAGCTGGCCTTAGCTTTCCTGACTGACTGCGTGTATTGGTTCCTGACTTCCCTGAACAGTTGCATATCACGGGGGCTATTCGATGCTATTGCAGTCCACCACAGGATGTTTTTGTGCTGGTCGAGGGCAGTCAGGTCTGGAGTGAACCAAGGGCTGTATCTGTTCTTGGTTCTGCATTTTTTGAACGGAGCATGCTTATCTAAAATGGTGAGGAAGTTACTTTTAAAGAATGACCACGCATCCTCAACTGACGGGATGAGGTCAATGTCCTTCCAGGATACACGGGCCAGGTCGATTAGAAAGGCCTGCTCACAGAAGTGTTTTAGGGAGCGTTTGACAGTGATGAGGGGTGGTCGTTTGACTGCGGCTCCGTGGCGGATACAGGCGATGAGGCAGTGATCGCTGAGATCCTGGTTGAAGACAGCGGAGGTATATTTGGAGGGCCAGTTGGTCAGGATGACGTCTATGAGGGTGCCCTTATTTACAGAGTTAGGGTTGTACCTGGTGGGTTCCTTGATGATTTGAGTGAGATTGAGGGCATCTAGCTTAGATTGTAGGACTGCCGGGGTGTTAAGCATATCCCAGTTTAGGTCACCTAACAGAACAAACTCTGAAGCTAGATGGGGGGCGATCAATTCACAAATGGTGTCCAGGGCACAGCTGGGAGCTGACGGGGGTCGGTAGCAGGCGGCAACAGTGAGAGACTTGTTTCTGGAGAGAGTAATTTTCAAAATTAGTAGTTCAAACTGTTTGGGTACGGACCTGGAAAGTATGACATTACTTTGCAGGCTATCTCTGCAGTAGACTGCGACTCTGCCCCCTTTGGCAGTTCTATCTTGACGGAAGATGTTATAGTTGGGTATGGTAATCTCTGAATTTTTGGTGGCCTTCCTGAGCCAGGATTCAGACACGGCAAGGACATCAGGGTTAGCAGAGTGTGCTAAAGCAGTGAGTAAAACAAACTTAGGGAGGAGGCTTCTGATGTTGACATGCATAAAACCAAGACTTTTTCGATCACAGAAGTCAACAAATGAGGGTACCTGGGGACATGCAGGGCCTGGGTTTACCTCCACATCACCCGCGGAACAGAGAAGGAGTAGTATGAGGGTGCGGCTAAAGGCTATCAAAACTGGTCGCCTAGAGCGTTGGGGGCAGAGGATAAGAGGAGCAGGTTTCTGGGCATGGTAGAATATATTCAGGGCATAATGCGCAGACAGGGGTATGGTGGGGTGCGGGTACAGCGGAGGTAAGCCCAGGCACTGGGTGATGATGAGAGAGGTTGTATCTCTGGACATGCTGGTTGTAATGGGTGAGGTCACCGCATGTGTGGGGGGTGGGACAAAGGAGGTAACAGGGGTATGCAGAGTGGATCTAGGGGCTCCATTGTGAACTAAAACAATGATAACTAACCTGAACAACAGTATACAAGGCATATTGACATTTGGGAGAGACATACAGCGAGGCATACAGTAATCACAGGTGTTGAATTGGGAAAGCTAGCTAAAAACAGTAGGCGAGGCAGCCTAGCTGTTCTGTCATAATATGAGACAGTAGATCTAGCTGGTCTGTCATAATATAATACAGACAGTAGATCTAGCTGGTCTGTCAAATTATAATAGAGACAGTAGATCTAGCTGGTCTGTCATAATATAGCAGACACAGTAGATCTACCTGGTCTGTCATAAAATAATAGAGACAGTAGATCTAGCTGGTCTGTCATAATATGATAGAGACAGTAGATCGAGCTGATCTTTCATGTTATAATAGAAACAGTAGATCTACCTGGTCTGTCATAATATAATAGAGAGAGTAGATCAAGCTGGTCTGTCATATTATAATAGAGACAGTAGATCTAGCTGTTCTGTCATAATAGAATGGAGACAGTAGATCTAGCTGGTCTGTCATAATAGAATAGAGACAGTAGATCGAGCTGGTCTGTCATAATAGAATAGAGACAGTAGATCTAGCTGGTCTGTCATTTTATAATAGAGACAGTACATCTAGCTGTTCTGTCATATTATAATGGAGACAGTAGATCTAGCTGGTCTGTCATATTATAATAGATACAGTAGATCTAGCTGGTCTGACATAATATAATAGAGACAGTATATCTAGCTGGTCTGTCATATTATAATGGAGACAGTACATCTAGCTGTTCTGTCATAATATGAGACAGTTGATCGAGCTGGTCTTTCATGTTATAATAGAGACAGTAGATCAAGCTGGCCTGTCATTTTATAATAGAGACAGTAGATCTAGCTGGTCTGTCATAATAGAATAGAGACAGTAGATCTAGCTGGTCTTTCATGTTATAATAGAAACAGTAGATCAAGCTGGTCTGTCATAATATGAGACAGTAGATCTAGCTGGTCTTTCATATTATATTAGAGACAGTAGATCGAGCTGGTCTGTCATATTATAATAGAGACAGTAGATCTAGCTGTTCTGTCATAATATGAGACAGTAGATCTCGCTGGTCTTTCATATTATAATAGAGACAGTAGATCTTGCTGGTCTGTCATAATATAGTAGAGACAGTACATCTAGCTGGTCTGTCATAATATAATAGAGACAGTAGATCTAGCTGGTCTGTCAAATTATAATAGAGACAGTAGATCTAGCTGGACTGTCATAATATAGCAGACACAGTAGATCTACCTGGTCTGTCATAAAATAACAGAGACAGTAGATCTAGCTGATCTGTCATAAAATAATAGAGAGTAGATCGAGCTGATCTTTCATGTTATAATAGAAACAGTAGATCTACCTGGTCTGTCATAATATAATAGAGACAGTAGATCAAGCTGGTCTGTCATATTATAATAGAGACAGTAGATCTAGCTGTTCTGTCATAATAGAATGGAGCCAGTAGATCTAGCTGGTGTGTCATAATAGAATAGAGACAGTAGATCAAGCTGGCCTGTCATTTTATAATATAGACAGTAGATCGAGCTGGTCTGTCATATTATAATAGAGACAGTAGATCTAGCTGGTCTGTCATAATAGAATAGAGACAGTAGATCTAGCTGGTCTGTCATATTATAATAGAGACAGTAGATCTAGCTGGTCTATCATATTATAATGGAGACAGTAGATCTAGCTGGTCTGTCATAATATAATAGAGACTGTAGATCTAGCTGGTCTGTCATATTATAATAGAGACAGTAGATGTCGCTGGTCTGTCATAATATAATAGAGACAGTAGATCTAGCTGGTCTGTCATATTATAATGGAGACAGTAGATCTAGCTGGTATGTCATATTATAATAGAGACAGTAGATCTAGCTGTTCTGTCATAATATGAGACAGTACATCTCGCTGGTCTTTCATATTATAATAGAGACAGTAGATCTTGCTGGTCTGTCATAATATAGCAGAGACAGTAGATCTAGCTGGTCTGTCATTTTATAATAGAGACAGTACATCTAGCTGGTCTGTCATAATATAATAGAGACAGTAGACCTACCTGGTCTGTCATAATCTAATAGAGACAGTAGATTTTGCTGGTCTGTCATATTATAATAGAGACAGTAGATCTAGCTGTTCTGTCATAATATGAGACAGTAGATCTAGCTGGTCTGTCATAATATAATAGAGACAGTATATCTCGCTGGTCTGTCAAATTATAATAGAGACAGAAGATCTAGCTGGTCTGTCATAATATAGCAGAGATAGTACATCTAGCTGGTCTGTCATAATAGAATAGAGACAGTAGATCTAGCTGTTCTGTCATAATATGAGACAGTAGATCTCGCTGGTCTTTCATATTATAATAGAGACAGTAGAGCTTGCTGGTCTGTCATAATATAGTAGAGGCAGTAGATCTAGCTGGTCTGTCATTTTATAATAGAGACAGTACATCTAGCTGGTCTGTCATAATATAATAGAGACAGTAGATCTACCTGGTCTGTCATAATCTAATAGAGACAGTAGATTTTGCTGGTCTGTCATATTATAGTAGAGACAGTAGATCGAGCTGGTCTGTCATATTATAATGGAGACAGTAGATCTAGCTGTTCTGTCATAATATGAGACAGTAGATCTCGCTGGTCTTTCATATTATAATAGAGGCAGTAGATCTTGCTGGTCTGTCATAATATAGCAGAGACAGTAGATCTAGCTGGTCTGTCATTTTATAATAGAGACAGTAGATCTAGCTGGTCTGTCATAATATAATAGAGACAGTAGATCTACCTGGTCTGTCATAATCTAATAGAGACAGTAGATTTTGCTGGTCTGTCATATTATAGTAGAGACAGTAGATCGAGCTGGTCTGTCATATTATAATGGAGACAGTAGATCTAGCTGTTCTGTCATAATATGAGACAGTAGATCTCGCTGGTCTTTCATATTATAATAGAGGCAGTAGATCTTGCTGGTCTGTCATAATATAGCAGAGACAGTAGATCTAGCTGGTCTGTCATTTTATAATAGAGACAGTAGATCTAGCTGGTCTGTCATAATATAATAGAGACAGTAGATCTAACTGGTCTGTCATAATCTAATAGAGACAGTAGATTTTGCTGGTCTGTCATAAAATAATAGAGACAGTAGATCTTGCTGGTCTGTCATAATAGGATAGAGACAGTAGATCGAGCTGGTCTGTCATATTATAATGGAGACAGTAGATCTAGCTGGTCTTTCATATTATAATAGAGACAGTAGATCTAGCTGGTCTGTCATAATATAATAGATACAGTAGATCTACCTGGTCTGTCATAGAATAATAGAGACAGCAGATCTAGCTGGTCTGTCATAATATGATAGAGACAGTAGATCTAGCTGATCTGTCATAAAATAATAGAGACAGTAGATCTAGCTGGTCAGTCATAATATGATAGAGACAGTAGATCTAGCTGATTTGTCATAAAATAATAGAGACAGTAGATCTAGCTGGTCTGTCATAATATAGCAGAGACAGTAGATCTACCTGGTCTGTCATAAAATAATACAGACAGTAGATCTAGCTGGTCAGTCATAATATGATAGAGACAGTATATCTAGCTGGTCTGTCAAATTATAATAGAGACAGTAGATCGAGCTGGTCTGTCATATTATAATACAGACAGTTGATCTCGCTGGTCTGTCATATTATAATAGAGACAGTAGATCTAGCTGGTCTGTCATAATATAATAGAGACAGTAGATCTAGCTGGTCTGTCATATTATAATAGAGACAGTAGATGTCGCTGGTCTGTCATAATATAATAGAGACAGTAGATATAGCTGGTCTGTCAAATTATAATAGAGACAGTAGATCTAGCTGGTCTGTCATAATATAGCAGAGACAGTAGATCTACCTGGTCTGTCATAAAATAATAGAGACAGTAGATCTAGCTGGTCTGTCATATTATAATAGAGACAGTAGATCTACCTGGTCTGTCATAAAATAATAGAGACAGTACATCTACCTGGTCTGTCATAATATAATAGAGACAGTAGATCTAGCTGGTCTGTCATATTATAATAGAGACAGTAGATCTACCTGGTCTGTCATAAAATAATAGAGACAGTAGATCTAGCTGGTCAGTCAAAATATGATTGAGACAGTAGATCTAGCTGATCTGTCATAAAATAATAGAGACAGTAGATCGAGCTTGTCTTTCATGTTATAATAGAAACAGTAGATCTAGCTGGTCTGTCATAATATAATAGAGACAGTATATCTAGCTGGTCTGTCAAATTATAATAGAGACAGTACATCTAGCTGGTCTGTCATATTATAATACAGACAGTTGATCTCGCTGGTTTGTCATATTATAATAGAGACAGTAGATCTAGCTGGTCTGTCATAATATAATAGAGACAGTAGATCTAGCTGGTCTGTCATATTATAATAGAGACAGTAGATGTCGCTGGTCTGTCATAATAGAATAGAGACAGTAGATCTAGCTGGTCTGTCATAATATAGCAGAGACAGTAGATCTAGCTGGTCTTTCATGTTATAATAGAGACAGTAGATCTACCTGGTCTGTCATAATATAATAGAGACAGTAGATCTAGCTGATCTGTCATAAAATAATAGAGACAGTAGATCTAGCTGGTCTGTCATATTATAATAGAAACAGTAGATCTAGCTGGTCTGTCATAATATTATAGAGACAGTATATCTAGCTGGTCTGTCATATTATAATGGAGACAGTAGATCTAGCTGGTCTGTCATATTATAATAGAGACAGTACATCTAGCTGGTCTGTCATATTATAATGGGGACAGTAGATCTAGCTGGTCTGTCATAATAGAATAGAGATAGTAGATCTAGCTGGTCTGTCACATTATAATAGAGACATTAGATCGAGCTGGTCTGTCATATTATAATACAGACAGTTGATCTCCCTGGTCTGTCATATTATAATAGAGACAGTAGATCTAGCTGGTTTGTCATAATATAATAGAGACAGTATATCTAGCTGGTCTGTCATATTATAATAGAAACAGTAGATCTAGCTGGTCTGTCATAATATAATAGAGACAGTATATCTAGTTGGTCTGTCAAATTATAATAGAGACAGTAGATCTAGCTGTTCTGTCATAATATGAGACAGTAGATCGAGCTGGTCTGTCCTATTATAATATGAGACAATATATCTAGCCGGTCTTTCATATTATAATAGAGACAGTAGATCTAGCTGGTCTGTCATAATATAATAGATACAGTAGATCTACCTGGTCTGTCATAGAATAATAGAGACAGCAGATCTAGCTGGTCTGTCATAATATGATAGAGACAGTAGATCTAGCTGATCTGTCATAAAATAATAGAGACAGTAGATCTAGCTGGTCAGTCATAATATGATAGAGACAGTAGATCTAGCTGATCTGTCATAAAATAATAGAGACAGTAGATCTAGCTGGTCTGTCATAATATAGCAGAGACAGTAGATCTACCTGGTCTGTCATAAAATAATAGAGACAGTAGATCTAGCTGGTCTGTCATAATAGAATAGAGACAGTAGATCTAGCTGGTCTGTCATAATATAGCAGAGACAGTAGATCGAGCTGGTCTTTCATGTTATAATAGAAACAGTAGATCTAGCTGGTCTGACATAATATAATAGAGACAGTATATCTAGCTGTTCTGTCATAATATGAGACAGTTGATCGAGCTGGTCTTTCATGTTATAATAGAGACAGTAGATCAAGCTGGCCTGTCATTTTATAATAGAGACAGTAGATCTAGCTGGTCTGTCATAATAGAATAGAGACAGTAGATCTAGCTGGTCTTTCATGTTATAATAGAAACAGTAGACCAAGCTGGTCTGTCATAATATGAGACAGTAGATCTAGCTGGTCTTTCATATTATATTAGAGACAGTAGATCTAGCTGGTCTGTCATATTATAATGGAGACAGGAGATCTAGCTGGTCTGTCACAATATAATAGAGACAGTAGATCTAGCTGTTCTGTCATAATATGAGACAGTAGATCTCGCTGGTCTTTCATATTATAATAGAGACAGTAGATCTTGCTGGTCTGTCATAATATAGTAGAGACAGTACATCTAGCTGGTCTGTCATAATATAATAGAGACAGTAGATCTCGCTGGTCTGTCATAATATAATAGAGACAGTAGATCTAGCTGGTCTGTCAAATTATAATAGAGACAGTAGATCTAGCTGGACTGTCATAATATAGCAGACACAGTAGATCTACCTGGTCTGTCATAAAATAACAGAGACAGTAGATCTAGCTGGTCTGTCATAATATGATAGAGACAGTAGATCTAGCTGATCTGTCATAAAATAATAGAGAGTAGATCGAGCTGATCTTTCATGTTATAATAGAAACAGTAGATCTACCTGGTCTGTCATAATATAATAGAGACAGTAGATCAAGCTGGTCTGTCATATTATAATAGAGACAGTAGATCTAGCTGTTCTGTCATAATAGAATGGAGCCAGTAGATCTAGCTGGTGTGTCATAATATAATAGAGACAGTAGATATAGCTGGTCTGTCAAATTATAATAGAGACAGTAGATCTAGCTGGTCTGTCATAATATAGCAGAGACAGTAGATCTACCTGGTCTGTCATAAAATAATAGAGACAGTAGATCTAGCTGGTCTGTCATATTATAATAGAGACAGTAGATCTACCTGGTCTGTCATAAAATAATAGAGACAGTACATCTACCTGGTCTGTCATAATATAATAGAGACAGTAGATCTAGCTGGTCTGTCATATTATAATAGAGACAGTAGATCTACCTGGTCTGTCATAAAATAATAGAGACAGTAGATCTAGCTGGTCAGTCAAAATATGATTGAGACAGTAGATCTAGCTGATCTGTCATAAAATAATAGAGACAGTAGATCGAGCTTGTCTTTCATGTTATAATAGAAACAGTAGATCTAGCTGGTCTGTCATAATATAATAGAGACAGTATATCTAGCTGGTCTGTCAAATTATAATAGAGACAGTACATCTAGCTGGTCTGTCATATTATAATACAGACAGTTGATCTCGCTGGTTTGTCATATTATAATAGAGACAGTAGATCTAGCTGGTCTGTCATAATATAATAGAGACAGTAGATCTAGCTGGTCTGTCATATTATAATAGAGACAGTAGATGTCGCTGGTCTGTCATAATAGAATAGAGACAGTAGATCTAGCTGGTCTGTCATAATATAGCAGAGACAGTAGATCTAGCTGGTCTTTCATGTTATAATAGAGACAGTAGATCTACCTGGTCTGTCATAATATAATAGAGACAGTAGATCTAGCTGATCTGTCATAAAATAATAGAGACAGTAGATCTAGCTGGTCTGTCATATTATAATAGAAACAGTAGATCTAGCTGGTCTGTCATAATATTATAGAGACAGTATATCTAGCTGGTCTGTCATATTATAATGGAGACAGTAGATCTAGCTGGTCTGTCATATTATAATAGAGACAGTACATCTAGCTGGTCTGTCATATTATAATGGGGACAGTAGATCTAGCTGGTCTGTCATAATAGAATAGAGATAGTAGATCTAGCTGGTCTGTCACATTATAATAGAGACATTAGATCGAGCTGGTCTGTCATATTATAATAGAGACAGTAGATCTAGCTGGTTTGTCATAATATAATAGAGACAGTATATCTAGCTGGTCTGTCATATTATAATAGAAACAGTAGATCTAGCTGGTCTGTCATAATATAATAGAGACAGTATATCTAGTTGGTCTGTCAAATTATAATAGAGACAGTAGATCTAGCTGTTCTGTCATAATATGAGACAGTAGATCGAGCTGGTCTGTCCTATTATAATATGAGACAGTATATCTAGCCGGTCTTTCATATTATAATAGAGACAGTAGATCTAGCTGGTCTGTCATAATATAATAGATACAGTAGATCTACCTGGTCTGTCATAGAATAATAGAGACAGCAGATCTAGCTGGTCTGTCATAATATGATAGAGACAGTAGATCTAGCTGATCTGTCATAAAATAATAGAGACAGTAGATCTAGCTGGTCAGTCATAATATGATAGAGACAGTAGATCTAGCTGATCTGTCATAAAATAATAGAGACAGTAGATCTAGCTGGTCTGTCATAATATAGCAGAGACAGTAGATCTACCTGGTCTGTCATAAAATAATAGAGACAGTAGATCTAGCTGGTCTGTCATAATAGAATAGAGACAGTAGATCTAGCTGGTCTGTCATAATATAGCAGAGACAGTAGATCGAGCTGGTCTTTCATGTTATAATAGAAACAGTAGATCTAGCTGGTCTGACATATATAATAGAGACAGTATATCTAGCTGTTCTGTCATAATATGAGACAGTTGATCGAGCTGGTCTTTCATGTTATAATAGAGACAGTAGATCAAGCTGGCCTGTCATTTTATAATAGAGACAGTAGATCTAGCTGGTCTGTCATAATAGAATAGAGACAGTAGATCTAGCTGGTCTTTCATGTTATAATAGAAACAGTAGACCAAGCTGGTCTGTCATAATATGAGACAGTAGATCTAGCTGGTCTTTCATATTATATTAGAGACAGTAGATCTAGCTGGTCTGTCATATTATAATGGAGACAGGAGATCTAGCTGGTCTGTCACAATATAATAGAGACAGTAGATCTAGCTGTTCTGTCATAATATGAGACAGTAGATCTCGCTGGTCTTTCATATTATAATAGAGACAGTAGATCTTGCTGGTCTGTCATAATATAGTAGAGACAGTACATCTAGCTGGTCTGTCATAATATAATAGAGACAGTAGATCTCGCTGGTCTGTCATAATATAATAGAGACAGTAGATCTAGCTGGTCTGTCAAATTATAATAGAGACAGTAGATCTAGCTGGACTGTCATAATATAGCAGACACAGTAGATCTACCTGGTCTGTCATAAAATAACAGAGACAGTAGATCTAGCTGGTCTGTCATAATATGATAGAGACAGTAGATCTAGCTGATCTGTCATAAAATAATAGAGAGTAGATCGAGCTGATCTTTCATGTTATAATAGAAACAGTAGATCTACCTGGTCTGTCATAATATAATAGAGACAGTAGATCAAGCTGGTCTGTCATATTATAATAGAGACAGTAGATCTAGCTGTTCTGTCATAATAGAATGGAGCCAGTAGATCTAGCTGGTGTGTCATAATAGAATAGAGACAGTAGATCAAGCTGGCCTGTCATTTTATAATATAGACAGTAGATCGAGCTGGTCTGTCATATTATAATAGAGACAGTAGATCTAGCTGGTCTGTCATAATAGAATAGAGACAGTAGATCTAGCTGGTCTGTCATATTATAATAGAGACAGTAGATCTAGCTGGTCTATCATATTATAATGGAGACAGTAGATCTAGCTGGTCTGTCATAATATAATAGAGACTGTAGATCTAGCTGGTCTGTCATATTATAATAGAGACAGTAGATGTCGCTGGTCTGTCATAATATAATAGAGACAGTAGATCTAGCTGGTCTGTCATATTATAATGGAGACAGTAGATCTAGCTGGTATGTCATATTATAATAGAGACAGTAGATCTAGCTGGTCTGTCATAATATAATAGAGACAGTAGACCTACCTGGTCTGTCATAATCTAATAGAGACAGTAGATTTTGCTGGTCTGTCATATTATAATAGAGACAGTAGATCTAGCTGTTCTGTCATAATATGAGACAGTAGATCTAGCTGGTCTGTCATAATATAATAGAGACAGTATATCTCGCTGGTCTGTCAAATTATAATAGAGACAGAAGATCTAGCTGGTCTGTCATAATATAGCAGAGATAGTACATCTAGCTGGTCTGTCATAATAGAATAGAGACAGTAGATCTAGCTGTTCTGTCATAATATGAGACAGTAGATCTCGCTGGTCTTTCATATTATAATAGAGACAGTAGAGCTTGCTGGTCTGTCATAATATAGTAGAGACAGTAGATCTAGCTGGTCTGTCATTTTATAATAGAGACAGTACATCTAGCTGGTCTGTCATAATATAATAGAGACAGTAGATCTACCTGGTCTGTCATAATCTAATAGAGACAGTAGATTTTGCTGGTCTGTCATATTAT
Organism: Oncorhynchus keta; assembly: GCF_023373465.1. Classification (NCBI taxonomy): domain Eukaryota; kingdom Metazoa; phylum Chordata; class Actinopteri; order Salmoniformes; family Salmonidae; genus Oncorhynchus; species Oncorhynchus keta. Next base: position 87,214 of record NW_026279243.1, on the reverse strand, counting down.
AGTAGAGACAGTAGATCGAGCTGGTCTGTCATATTATAATGGAGACAGTAGATCTAGCTGTTCTGTCATAATATGAGACAGTAGATCTCGCTGGTCTTTCATATTATAATAGAGGCAGTAGATCTTGCTGGTCTGTCATAATATAGCAGAGACAGTAGATCTAGCTGGTCTGTCATTTTATAATAGAGACAGTAGATCTAGCTGGTCTGTCATAATATAATAGAGACAGTAGATCTACCTGGTCTGTCATAATCTAATAGAGACAGTAGATTTTGCTGGTCTGTCATATTATAGTAGAGACAGTAGATCGAGCTGGTCTGTCATATTATAATGGAGACAGTAGATCTAGCTGTTCTGTCATAATATGAGACAGTAGATCTCGCTGGTCTTTCATATTATAATAGAGGCAGTAGATCTTGCTGGTCTGTCATAATATAGCAGAGACAGTAGATCTAGCTGGTCTGTCATTTTATAATAGAGACAGTAGATCTAGCTGGTCTGTCATAATATAATAGAGACAGTAGATCTAACTGGTCTGTCATAATCTAATAGAGACAGTAGATTTTGCTGGTCTGTCATAAAATAATAGAGACAGTAGATCTCGCTGGTCTGTCATAATAGGATAGAGACAGTAGATCGAGCTGGTCTGTCATATTATAATGGAGACAGTAGATCTAGCTGGTCTTTCATATTATAATAGAGACAGTAGATCTAGCTGGTCTGTCATAATATAATAGATACAGTAGATCTACCTGGTCTGTCATAGAATAATAGAGACAGCAGATCTAGCTGGTCTGTCATAATATGATAGAGACAGTAGATCTAGCTGATCTGTCATAAAATAATAGAGACAGTAGATCTAGCTGGTCAGTCATAATATGATAGAGACAGTAGATCTAGCTGATCTGTCATAAAATAATAGAGACAGTAGATCTAGCTGGTCTGTCATAATATAGCAGAGACAGTAGATCTACCTGGTCTGTCATAAAATAATACAGACAGTAGATCTAGCTGGTCAGTCATAATATGATAGAGACAGTATATCTAGCTGGTCTGTCAAATTATAATAGAGACAGTAGATCGAGCTGGTCTGTCATATTATAATACAGACAGTTGATCTCGCTGGTCTGTCATATTATAATAGAGACAGTAGATCTAGCTGGTCTGTCATAATATAATAGAGACAGTAGATCTAGCTGGTCTGTCATATTATAATAGAGACAGTAGATGTCGCTGGTCTGTCATAATATAATAGAGACAGTAGATATAGCTGGTCTGTCAAATTATAATAGAGACAGTAGATCTAGCTGGTCTGTCATAATATAGCAGAGACAGTAGATCTACCTGGTCTGTCATAAAATAATAGAGACAGTAGATCTAGCTGGTCTGTCATATTATAATAGAGACAGTAGATCTACCTGGTCTGTCATAAAATAATAGAGACAGTAGATCTACCTGGTCTGTCATAATATAATAGAGACAGTAGATCTAGCTGGTCTGTCATATTATAATAGAGACAGTAGATCTACCTGGTCTGTCATAAAATAATAGAGACAGTAGATCTAGCTGGTCAGTCAAAATATGATTGAGACAGTAGATCTAGCTGATCTGTCATAAAATAATAGAGACAGTAGATCGAGCTGGTCTTTCATGTTATAATAGAAACAGTAGATCTAGCTGGTCTGTCATAATATAATAGAGACAGTATATCTAGCTGGTCTGTCAAATTATAATAGAGACAGTAGATCTAGCTGGTCTGTCATAATATAATAGAGACAGTAGATCTAGCTGGTCTGTCATATTATAATAGAGACAGTAGATGTCGCTGGTCTGTCATAATATAATAGAGACAGTAGAATAAGCTGGTCTGTCATATTATAATAGAGACAGTAGATCTAGCTGGTCTGTCATAATAGAATAGAGACAGTAGATCTAGCTGGTCTGTCATAATATAGCAGAGACAGTAGATCTAGCTGGTCTTTCATGTTATAATAGAGACAGTAGATCTACCTGGTCTGTCATAATATAATAGAGACAGTAGATCTAGCTGATCTGTCATAAAATAATAGAGACAGTAGATCTAGCTGGTCTGTCATATTATAATAGAAACAGTAGATCTAGCTGGTCTGTCATATTATAATGGAGACAGTAGATCTAGCTGGTCTGTCATATTATAATAGAGACAGTAGATCTAGCTGGTCTGTCATATTATAATGGGGACAGTAGATCTAGCTGGTCTGTCATATTATAATGGGGACAGTAGATCTAGCTGGTCTGTCATAATAGAATAGAGATAGTAGATCTAGCTGGTCTGTCACATTATAATAGAGACATTAGATCGAGCTGGTCTGTCATATTATAATACAGACAGTTGATCTCCCTGGTCTGTCATATTATAATAGAGACAGTAGATCTAGCTGGTTTGTCATAATATAATAGAGACAGTATATCTAGCTGGTCTGTCATATTATAATAGAAACAGTAGATCTAGCTGGTCTGTCATAATATAATAGAGACAGTATATCTAGTTGGTCTGTCAAATTATAATAGAGACAGTAGATCTAGCTGTTCTGTCATAATATGAGACAGTAGATCGAGCTGGTCTGTCCTATTATAATATGAGACAGTATATCTAGCCGGTCTTTCATATTATAATAAAGACAGTAGATCTAGTTGGTCTGTCATAATATAATAGATAGAGTAGATCTACCTGGTCTGTCATAGAATAATAGAGACAGCAGATCTAGCTGGTCTGTCATAATATGATAGAGACAGTAGATCTAGCTGATCTGTCATAAAATAATAGAGACAGTAGATCTAGCTGGTCAGTCATAATATGATAGAGACAGTAGATCTAGCTGATCTGTCATAAAATAATAGAGACAGTAGATCTAGCTGGTCTGTCATAATATAGCAGAGACAGTAGATCTACCTGGTCTGTCATAAAATAATAGAGACAGTAGATCTAGCTGGTCAGTCATAATATGATAGAGACAGTAGATCTAGCTGATCTGTCATAAAATAATAGAGACAGTAGATCGAGCTGGTCTTTCATGTTATAATAGAAACAGTAGATCTAGCTGGTCTGTCATAATATAATAGAGACAGTATATCTAGCTGGTCTGTCAAATTATAATAGAGACAGTAGATCGAGCTGGTCTGTCCTATTATAATATGAGACAGTATATCTAGCCGGTCTTTCATATTATAATAGAGACAGTAGATCTAGCTGGTCTGTCATAATATAATAGATACAGTAGATCTACCTGGTCTGTCATAGAATAATAGAGACAGCAGATCTAGCTGGTCAGTCATAATATGATAGAGACAGTAGATCTAGCTGATCTGTCATAAAATAATAGAGACAGTAGATCTAGCTGGTCTGTCATAATATAGCAGAGACAGTAGATCTACCTGGTCTGTCATAAAATAATAGAGACAGTAGATCTAGCTGGTCAGTCATAATATGATAGAGACAGTATATCTAGCTGGTCTGTCAAATTATAATAGAGACAGTAGATCGAGCTGGTCTGTCATATTATAATACAGACAGTTGATCTCGCTGGTCTGTCATATTATAATAGAGACAGTAGATCTAGCTGGTCTGTCATAATATAATAGAGACAGTATATCTAGCTGGTCTGTCATATTATAATAGAGACAGTAGATGTCGCTGGTCTGTCATAATATAATAGAGACAGTAGATCTAGCTGGTCTGTCATAATATAATAGAGACAGTATATCTAGCTGGTCTGTCAAATTATAATAGAGACAGTAGATCTACCTGGTCTGTCATAAAATAATAGAGACAGTAGATCTAGCTGGTCAGTCATAATATGATAGAGACAGTAGATCTAGCTGATCTGTCATAAAATAATAGAGACAGTAGATCGAGCTGGTCTTTCATGTTATAATAGAAACAGTAGATCTAGCTGGTCTGTCATAATATAATAGAGACAGTATATCTAGCTGGTCTGTCAAATTATAATAGAGACAGTAGATCTAGCTGGTCTGTCATATTATAATACAGACAGTTGATATAAAAAAAAAAAATAGTTTGATGTCGCTGGTCTGTCATAATATAATAGAGACAGTAGAATAAGCTGGTCTGTTATATTATAATAGAGACAGTAGATCTAGCTGGTCTGTCATATTATAATATAGATAGTACATCTAGCTGGTCTGTCAAATTATAATAGAGACAGTAGATCGAGCTGGTCTGTCAAATTATAATAGAGACAGTAGATCGAGCTGGTCTGTCATATTATAATATAGACAGTACATCTAGCTGGTCTGTCATAATAGAATATAGACAGTACATCTAGCTGGTCTGTCATAATAGAATAGAGACAGTAGATCTAGCTGTTCTGTCATAATATGAGACAGTAGATCTAGCTGGTCTGTCATAATATAGCAGAGACAGTAGATCTCGCTGGTCTTTCATATTATAATAGAGACAGTAGATCTACCTGGTCTGTCATAATATAATAGAGACAGTAGATCTAGCTGATCTGTCATAAAATAATAGAGACAGTAGATCTAGCTGGTCTGTCATTTTATAATAGAGACAGTACATCTAGCTGGTCTGTCATAATATAATAGAGACAGTATATCTAGCTGGTCTGTCAAATTATAATAGAGACAGTAGATCTAGCTGTTCTGTCATAATATGAGACAGTATATCTAGCCGGTCTTTCATGTTATAATAGAAACAGTAGATCTAGCTGGTCTGTCATAATATAATAGAGACAGTATATCTAGCTGGTCTGTCAAATTATAATAGAGACAGTAGATCTAGCTGATCTGTCATAAAATAATAGAGACAGTAGATCGAGCTGGTCTTTCATGTTATAATAGAAACAGTAGATCTAGCTGGTCTGTCAAATTATAATAGAGACAGTAGATCGAGCTGGTCTGTCCTATTATAATAGAGACAGTAGATCTAGCTGATCTGTCATAAAATAATAGAGACAGTAGATCGAGCTGGTCTTTCATGTTATAATAGAGACAGTAGATCTACCTGGTCTGTCATAATATAATAGAGACAGTAGATCTAGCTGATCTGTCATAAAATAATAGAGACAGTAGATGTCGCTGGTCTGTCATAATATAATAGAGACAGTAGAATAAGCTGGTCTGTTATATTATAATAGAGACAGTAGATCTAGCTGGTCTGTCATATTATAATATAGATAGTACATCTAGCTGGTCTGTCAAATTATAATAGAGACAGTAGATCGAGCTGGTCTGTCAAATTATAATAGAGACAGTAGATCGAGCTGGTCTGTCATATTATAATATAGACAGTAGATCTAGCTGGTCTGTCATAATAGAATAGAGACAGTAGATCTAGCTGTTCTGTCATAATATGAGACAGTAGTTCTAGCTGGTCTGTCATAATATAGCAGAGACAGTAGATCTCGCTGGTCTTTCATATTATAATAGAGACAGTAGATCTACCTGGTCTGTCATAATATAATAGAGACAGTAGATCTAGCTGATCTGTCATAAAATAATAGAGACAGTAGATCTAGCTGGTCTGTCATTTTATAATAGAGACAGTACATCTAGCTGGTCTGTCATAATATAATAGAGACAGTATATCTAGCTGGTCTGTCAAATTATAATAGAGACAGTAGATCTAGCTGTTCTGTCATAATATGAGACAGTATATCTAGCCGGTCTTTCATGTTATAATAGAAACAGTAGATCTAGCTGGTCTGTCATAATATAATAGAGACAGTATATCTAGCTGGTCTGTCAAATTATAATTGAGACAGTAGATCTAGCTGATCTGTCATAAAATAATAGAGACAGTAGATCGAGCTGGTCTTTCATGTTATAATAGAAACAGTATATCTAGCTGGTCTGTCAAATTATAATAGAGACAGTAGATCGAGCTGGTCTGTCCTATTATAATAGAGACAGTAGATCTAGCTGATCTGTCATAAAATAATAGAGACAGTAGATCGAGCTGGTCTTTCATGTTATAATAGAGACAGTAGATCTACCTGGTCTGTCATAATATAATAGAGACAGTAGATCTAGCTGATCTGTCATAAAATAATAGAGACAGTAGATCGAGCTGGTCTTTCATGTTATAATAGAAACAGTAGATCTAGCTGGTCTGTCATAATATAATAGAGACAGTATATCTAGCTGGTCTGTCAAATTATAATAGAGACAGTAGATCTCGCTGGTCTGTCATATTATAATACAGACAGTTGATCTCGCTGGTTTGTCATATTATAATAGAGACAGTAGATCTAGCTGGTCTGTCATAATATAATAGAGACAGTAGATCTAGCTGGTCTGTCATATTATAATAGAGACAGTAGATGTCGCTGGTCTGTCATAATATAATAGAGACAGTAGAATAAGCTGGTCTGTTATATTATAATAGAGACAGTAGATCTAGCTGGTCTGTCATATTATAATATAGATAGTACATCTAGCTGGTCTGTCAAATTATAATAGAGACAGTAGATCGAGCTGGTCTGTCAAATTATAATAGAGACAGTAGATCGAGCTGGTCTGTCATATTATAATATAGACAGTACATCTAGCTGGTCTGTCATAATAGAATAGAGACAGTAGATCTCGCTGGTCTGTCATATTATATTAGAGACAGTAGATCTAGCTGGTCTGTCATAATATAGCAGAGACAGTAGATCTACCTGGTCTGTCATAAAATAATAGAGACAGTAGATCGAGCTGGTCTTTCATGTTATAATAGAAACAGTAGATCTAGCTGTTCTGTCATAATATGAGACAGTATATCTAGCCGGTCTTTCATGTTATAATAGAAACAGTAGATCTAGCTGGTCTGTCATAATATAATAGAGACAGTATATCTAGCTGGTCTGTCAAATTATAATAGAGACAGTAGATCGAGCTGGTCTGTCATATTATAATAGAAACAGTAGATCTAGCTGGTCTGCCATAATATAATAGAGACAGTATATCTAGCTGGTCTGTCAAATTATAATAGAGACAGTAAATCTAGCTGGTCTGTCATAATATAATAGAGACAGTAGATCTAGCTGTTCTGTCAAAATATGAGACAGTATATCTAGCCGGTCTTTCATGTTATAATAGAAACAGTAGATCTAGCTGGTCCGTCATAATGTAATAGAGACAGTATATCTAGCTGGTCTGTCAAATTATAATAGAGACAGTAGATCTAGCTGATCTTTCATGTTATAATAGAAACAGTAGATCTAGCTGGTCTGTCATAATATAATAGAGACAGTATATCTAGCTGGTCTGTCAAATTATAATAGAGACAGTAGATCGAGCTGGTCTGTCACATTATAATACAGACAGTTGATCTCGCTGGTCTGTCATATTATAATAGAGACAGTAGATCTAGCTGGTCTGTCATAATATAATAGAGACAGTAGACCTAGCTGGTCTATCATATTATAATGGACACAGTAGATCTAGCTGGTCTGTCATAATATAATAGAGATAGTAGATCTAGCTGGTCTATCATATTATAATGGACACAGTAGATCTAGCTGGTCTGTCATAATATAATAGAGACAGTAGATCTTGCTGGTCTGTCATATCATAATAGAGACAGTACATCTAGCTGGTCTGTCATAATAGAATAGAGACAGTAGATCTTGCTGTTCTGTCATAATATGAGACAGTAGATCTCGCTGGTCTGTCATAATATGAGACAGTAGATCTAGCTGGTCTTTCATATTATAATAGAGACAGTAGATTGAGCTGTTCTTTCATGTTATAACAGAAACAGTAGATCTACCTGGTCTGTCATAGAATAATAGAGACAGTAGATCTCGCTGGTCTGTCATAATAGAATAGAGACAGTAGATCGAGCTGGTCTGTCATATTATAATGGAGACAGTAGATCTAGCTGTTCTGTCATAATATGAGACAGTAGATCTAGCTGATCTGTCATAAAATAATAGAGACAGTAGATCAAGCTGGTCTTTCATAATAGAATAGAGACAGTAGATCTAGCTGGTCTGTCACATTATAATAGAGACATTAGATCTAGCTGGTCTGTCATAAAATAATAGAGACAGTAGATCTAGCTGGTCTGTCATTTTATAATAGAGACAGTACATCTAGCTGGTCTGTCATAATATAATAGAGACAGTATATCTAGCTGGTCTGTCAAATTATAATAGAGACAGTAGATCTAGCTGTTCTGTCATAATATGAGACAGTATATCTAGCCGGTCTTTCATGTTATAATAGAAACAGTAGATCTAGCTGGTCTGTCATAATATAATAGAGACAGTATATCTAGCTGGTCTGTCAAATTATAATAGAGACAGTAGATCTAGCTGATCTGTCATAAAATAATAGAGACAGTAGATCGAGCTGGTCTGTCATAATATAATAGAGACAGTAGATCTAGCTGGTCTATCATAATATAATAGAGACAGTAGATCTAGCTGGTCTGTCAAATTATAATAGAGACAGCAGATCTAGCTGATCTGTCATAAAATAATAGAGACAGTAGATCGAGCTGGTCTTTCATGTTATAATAGAAACAGTAGATCTAGCTGGTCTGTCATAATATAATAGAGACAGTATATCTAGCTGGTCTGTCAAATTATAATAGAGAATGTAGATCGAGCTGGTCTGTCCTATTATAATAGAGACAGTAGATCTAGCTGGTCTGTCATAATATAATAAAGACAGTAGATCTAGCTGGTCTATCATAATATAATAGAGACTGTAGATCTAGCTGGTCTGTCATATTATAATAGAGACAGTAGATGTCGCTGGTCTGTCATAATATAATAGAGACAGTAGATCGAGCTGGTCTGTCAAATTATAATAGAGACAGTAGATCTAGCTGATCTGTCATAAAATAATAGAGACAGTAGATCGAGCTGGTCTTTCATGTTATAATAGAAACAGTAGATCTAGCTGGTCTATCATAATATAATAGAGACAGTATATCTAGCTGGTCTGTCAAATTATAATAGAGAATGTAGATCGAGCTGGTCTGTCCTATTATAATAGAGACAGTAGATCTAGCTGGTCTGTCATAATATAATAAAGACAGTAGATCTAGCTGGTCTATCATAATGTAATAGAGACTGTAGATCTAGCTGGTCTGTCATATTATAATAGAGACAGTAGATGTCGCTGGTCTGTCATAATATAATAGAGACAGTAGATCGAGCTGGTCTGTCATATTATAATGGAGACAGTAGATCTAGCTGGTCTGTCATATTATAATAGAGACAGTAGATCTTGCTGGTCTGTCATATTATAATAGAGACAGTAGATCTCGCTGGTCTGTCATATTATAATAGAGACAGTAGATCTAGCTGGTCTGTCATAATATAGCAGAGACAGTAGATATATCTACCTGGTCTGTCATAAAATAATAGAGACAGTAGATCTAGCTTGTCTGTCATAATATGATAGAGACAGTAGATCTAGCTGATCTGTCATAAAATAATAGAGACAGTAGATCGAGCTGGTCTTTCATGTTATAATAGAAACAGTAGATCTAGCTGTTCTGTCATAATATGAGACAGTATATCTAGCCGGTCTTTCATGTTATAATAGAAACAGTAGATCTAGCTGGTCTGTCATAATATAATAGAGACAGTATATCTAGCTGGTCTGTCAAATTATAATAGAGACAGTAGATCGAGCTGGTCTGTCATATTATAATAGAAACAGTAGATCTAGCTGGTCTGCCATAATATAATAGAGACAGTATATCTAGCTGGTCTGTCAAATTATAATAGAGACAGTAAATCTAGCTGGTCTGTCATAATATAATAGAGACAGTAGATCTAGCTGTTCTGTCATAATATGAGACAGTATATCTAGCCGGTCTTTCATGTTATAATAGAAACAGTAGATCTAGCTGGTCCGTCATAATGTAATAGAGACAGTATATCTAGCTGGTCTGTCAAATTATAATAGAGACAGTAGATCTAGCTGATCTGTCATAAAATAATAGAGACAGTAGATCGAGCTGGTCTTTCATGTTATAATAGAAACAGTAGATCTAGCTGGTCTGTCATAATATAATAGAGACAGTATATCTAGCTGGTCTGTCAAATTATAATAGAGACAGTAGATCGAGCTGGTCTGTCACATTATAATACAGACAGTTGATCTCGCTGGTCTGTCATATTATAATAGAGATAGTAGATCTAGCTGGTCTATCATATTATAATGGACACAGTAGATCTAGCTGGTCTGTCATAATATAATAGAGACAGTAGATCTTGCTGGTCTGTCATATCATAATAGAGACAGTACATCTAAGCTGGTCTGTCATAATAGAATAGAGACAGTAGATCTTGCTGTTCTGTCATAATATGAGACAGTAGATCTCGCTGGTCTGTCATATTATAATAGAGACAGTAGATCTCGCTGGTCTGTCATAATAGAATAGAGACAGTAGATCGAGCTGGTCTGTCATATTATAATGGAGACAGTAGATCTCGCTGGTCTGTCATAATAGAATAGAGACAGTAGATCTAGCTGGTCTTTCATATTATAATAGAGACAGTAGATTGAGCTGTTCTTTCATGTTATAACAGAAACAGTAGATCTACCTGGTCTGTCATAGAATAATAGAGACAGTAGATCTCGCTGGTCTGTCATAATAGAATAGAGACAGTAGATCGAGCTGGTCTGTCATATTATAATGGAGACAGTAGATCTAGCTGTTCTGTCATAATATGAGACAGTATATCTAGCCGGTCTTTCATGTTATAATAGAAACAGTAGATCTAGCTGGTCTGTCATAATATAATAGAGACAGTATATCTAGCTGGTCTGTCAAATTATAATAGAGACAGTAGATCTAGCTGATCTGTCATAAAATAATAGAGACAGTAGATCGAGCTGGTCTTTCATGTTATAATAGAAACAGTAGATCTAGCTGGTCTGTCATAATATAATAGAGACAGTATATCTAGCTGGTCTGTCAAATTATAATAGAGACAGTAGATCGAGCTGGTCTGTCCTATTATAATAGAGACAGTAGATCTAGGTGGTCTGTCATAATATAATAGAGACAGTAGATCTAGCTGGTCTATCATAATATAATAGAGACAGTAGATCTAGCTGGTCTGTCAAATTATAATAGAGACAGTAGATCTAGCTGATCTGTCATAAAATAATAGAGACAGTAGATCGAGCTGGTCTTTCATGTTTTAATAGAAACAGTAGATCTAGCTGGTCTGTCATAATATAATAGAGACAGTATATCTAGCTGGTCTGTCAAATTATAATAGAGAATGTAGATCGAGCTGGTCTGTCCTATTATAATAGAGACAGTAGATCTAGCTGGTCTGTCATAATATAATAAAGACAGTAGATCTAGCTGGTCTATCATAATATAATAGAGACTGTAGATCTAGCTGGTCTGTCATATGATAATAGAGACAGTAGATGTCGCTGGTCTGTCATAATATAATAGAGACAGTAGATCGAGCTGGTCTGTCATATTATAATGGAGACAGTAGATCTAGCTGGTCTGTCATATTATAATAGAGACAGTAGATCTTGCTGGTCTGTCATATTATAATAGAGACAGTAGATCTCGCTGGTCTGTCATATTATAATAGAGACAGTAGATCTAGCTGGTCTGTCATAATATAGCAGAGACAGTAGATCTACCTGGTCTGTCATAAAATAATAGAGACAGTAGATCTAGCTTGTCTGTCATAATATGATAGAGACAGTATATCTAGCTGATCTGTCATCAAATAATAGAGACAGTAGATTGAGCTGGTCTTTCATGTTATAATAGAAACAGTAGATCGAGCTGTTCTGTCATAATATGAGACAGTATATCTAGCCGGTCTTTCATGTTATAATAGAAACAGTAGATCTAGCTGGTCTGTCATAATATAATAGAGACAGTATATCTAGCTGGTCTGTCAAATTATAATAGAGACAGTAGATCGAGCTGGTCTGTCATATTATAATAGAAACAGTAGATCTAGCTGGTCTGCCATAATATAATAGAGACAGTATATCTAGCTGGTCTGTCAAATTATAATAGAGACAGTAAATCTAGCTGGTCTGTCATAATATAATAGAGACAGTAGATCTAGCTGTTCTGTCATAATATGAGACAGTATATCTAGCCGGTCTTTCATGTTATAATAGAGACAGTAGATCTAGCTGGTCCGTCATAATGTAATAGAGACAGTAGATCGAGCTGGTCTTTCATGTTATAATAGAAACAGTAGATCTAGCTGGTCTGTCATAATATAATAGAGACAGTATATCTAGCTGGTCTGTCAAATTATAATAGAGACAGTAGATCGAGCTGGTCTGTCACATTATAATACAGACAGTTGATCTCGCTGGTCTGTCATATTATAATAGAGACAGTAGATCTAGCTGGTCTGTCATAATATAATAGAGACAGTAGACCTAGCTGGTCTATCATATTATAATGGACACAGTAGATCTAGCTGGTCTGTCATAATATAATAGAGATAGTAGATCTAGCTGGTCTATCATATTATAATGGACACAGTAGATCTAGCTGGTCTGTCATAATATAATAGAGATAGTAGATCTAGCTGGTCTATCATATTATAATGGACACAGTAGATCTTGCTGGTCTGTCATATCATAATAGAGACAGTACATCTAGCTGGTCTGTCATAATAGAATAGAGACAGTAGATCTTGCTGTTCTGTCATAATATGAGACAGTAGATCTCGCTGGTCTGTCATATTATAATAGAGACAGTAGATCTCGCTGGTCTGTCATAATAGAATAGAGACAGTAGATCGAGCTGGTCTGTCATATTATAATGGAGACAGGAGATCTAGCTGTTCTGTCATAATATGAGACAGTAGATCTAGCTGGTCTTTCATATTATAATAGAGACAGTAGATTGAGCTGTTCTTTCATGTTGTAACAGAAACAGTAGATCTACCTGGTCTGTCATAGAATAATAGAGACAGTAGATCTCGCTGGTCTGTCATAATAGAATAGAGACAGTAGATCGAGCTGGTCTGTCATATTATAATGGAGACAGTAGATCTAGCTGTTCTGTCATAATATGAGACAGTAGATCTAGCTGATCTGTCATAAAATAATAGAGACAGTAGATCAAGCTGGTCTTTCATAATAGAATAGAGACAGTAGATCTAGCTGGTCTGTCACATTATAATAGAGACATTAGATCTAGCTGGTCTGTCATATTATAATACAGACAGTTGATCTAGCTGGTCTGTCATATTATAATAGAGACAGTAGATCTAGCTGGTCTGTCATAAAATAATAGAGACAGTAGATCTAGCTGGTCTGTCATAATATAATAGAGACTGTAGATCTAGCTGGTCTGTCATATTATAATAGAGACAGTAGATGTCGCTGGTCTGTCATAATATAATAGAGACAGTAGATCGAGCTGGTCTGTCATATTATAATAGAGCCAGTACATCTAGCTGGTCTGTCATAATAGAATAGAGACAGTAGATCTAGCTGTTCTGTCATAATATGAGACAGTAGATCTCGCTGGTCTTTCATATTATAATGGAGACAGTAGATCTTGCTGGTCTGTCATAATATAGTAGAGACAGTAGATCAAGCTGGTCTGTCATTTTATAATAGAGACAGTACATCTAGCTGGTCTGTCATAATATAATAGAGACAGTAGATCTACCTGGTCTGTCATAATCTAATAGAGACAGTAGATTTTGCTGGTCTGTCATATTATAATAGAGACAGTAGATCTCGCTGGTCTGTCATAATAGAATAGAGACAGTAGATCTACCTGGTCTGTCATAAAATAATAGAGACAGTAGATCTAGCCGGTCTGTCATAATATGATAGAGACAGTAGATCTAGCTGGTCTGTCATAATATAATAGAGACAGTATATCTAGCTGGTCTGTCAAATTATAATAGAGGCAGTAGATTGAGCTGGTCTGTCATAATATGATAGAGACAGTAGATCTAGCTGATCTGTCATAAAATAATAGAGACAGTAGATTGAGCTGTTCTTTCATGTTATAATAGAAACAGTAGATCTACCTGGTCTGTCATAATATAATAGAGACAGTAGATCTAGCTGTTCTGTCATAATATGAGACAGTATATCTAGCTGGTCTGTCATATTATAATAGAGACAGTAGATCTAGCTGGTCTGTCATATTATAATGGGGACAGTAGATCTAGCTGGTCTGTCATAATATAATAGAGACAGTAGATCTAGCTGGTCTGTCACATTATAATAGAGGCATTAGATCTAGCTGGTCTGTCATATTATAATACAGACAGTTGATCTAGCTGGTCTGTCATATTATAATAGAGACAGTAGATCTAGCTGGTCTGTCATAAAATAATAGAGACAGTAGATCTAGCTGGTCTATCATATTATAATGGACACAGTAGATCTAGCTGGTCTGTCATAATATAATAGAGACAGTAGATCTTGCTGGTCTGTCATATCATAATAGAGACAGTACATCTAGCTGGTCTGTCATAATAGAATAGAGACAGTAGATCTTGCTGTTCTGTCATAATATGAGACAGTAGATCTCGCTGGTCTGTCATATTATAATAGAGACAGTAGATCTACCTGGTCTGTCATAAAATAATAGAGACAGTAGATCTAGCCGGTCTGTCATAATATGATAGAGACAGTAGATCTAGCTGGTCTGTCATAATATAATAGAGACAGTATATCTAGCTGGTCTGTCAAATTATAATAGAGGCAGTAGATCTAGCTGGTCTGTCATAATATAGCAGAGACAGTAGATCTACCTGGTCTGTCATAAAATAATAGAGACAGTAGATCGAGCTGGTCTGTGATAATATGATAGAGACAGTAGATCTAGCTGATCTGTCATAAAATAATAGAGACAGTAGATCGAGCTGGTCTTTCATGTTATAATAGAAACAGTAGATCGAGCTGGTCTGTCATAATATAATAGAGACAGTATATCTATCTGGTCTGTCAAATTATAATAGGGACAGTAGATCTAGCTGGTCTGTCATAATATAGCAGAGACAGTAGATCTACCTGGTCTGTCATAAAATAATAGAGACAGTAGATCGAGCTGGTTTGTCATAATATGATAGAGACAGTAGAACTAGCTGATCTGTCATAAAATAATAGAGACAGTAGATCGAGCTGTTATTTCATGTTATAATAGAAACAGTAGATCTACCTGGTCTGTCATAATATAACAGAGACAGTAGATCTAGCTGTTCTGTCATAATATGAGACAGTAGATCGAGCTGGTCTGTCATATTATAATACAGACAGTTGATCTCGCTGGTCTGTCATATTATAATAGAGACAGTAGATCTAGCTGGTCTGTCATAATATAATAGAGACAGTAGATTTAGCTGGTCTATCATATTATAATGGACACAGTAGATGTCGCTGGTCTGTCATAATATAATAGAGACAGTAGATCTAGCTGGTCTGTCATATTATATTGGAGACAGTAGATCTAGCTGGTCTGTCAAATTATAATAGAGACAGTAGATCGAGCTGGTCTGTCATATTATAATAGAAACAGTAGATCTAGCTGGTCTGCCATAATATAATAGAGACAGTATATCTAGCTGGTCTGTCAAATTATAATAGAGACAGTAAATCTAGCTAGTCTGTCATAATATAATAGAGACAGTAGATCTAGCTGTTCTGTCATAATATGAGACAGTATATCTAGCCGGTCTTTCATGTTATAATAGAGACAGTAGATCTAGCTGGTCCGTCATAATGTAATAGAGACAGTAGATCGAGCTGGTCTTTCATGTTATAATAGAAACAGTATATCTAGCTGGTCTGTCATAATATAATAGAGACAGTATATCTAGCTGGTCTGTCAAATTATAATAGAGACAGTAGATCGAGCTGGTCTGTCACATTATAATACAGACAGTTGATCTCGCTGGTCTGTCATATTATAATAGAGACAGTAGATCTAGCTGGTCTGTCATAATATAATAGAGACAGTAGACCTAGCTGGTCTATCATATTATAATGGACACAGTAGATCTAGCTGGTCTGTCATAATATAATAGAGATAGTAGATCTAGCTGGTCTATCATATTATAATGGACACAGTAGATCTAGCTGGTCTGTCATAATATAATAGAGACAGTAGATCTTGCTGGTCTGTCATATCATAATAGAGACAGTACATCTAGCTGGTCTGTCATAATAGAATAGAGACAGTAGATCTTGCTGTTCTGTCATAATATGAGACAGTAGATCTCGCTGGTCTGTCATATTATAATAGAGACAGTAGATCTCGCTGGTCTGTAAAAATAGAATAGAGACAGTAGATCGAGCTGGTCTGTCATATTATAATGGAGACAGGAGATCTAGCTGTTCTGTCATAATATGAGACAGTAGATCTAGCTGGTCTTTCATATTATAATAGAGACAGTAGATTGAGCTGTTCTTTCATGTTGTAACAGAAACAGTAGATCTACCTGGTCTGTCATAGAATAATAGAGACAGTAGATCTCGCTGGTCTGTCATAATAGAATAGAGACAGTAGATCGAGCTGGTCTGTCATATTATAATGGAGACAGTAGATCTAGCTGTTCTGTCATAATATGAGACAGTAGATCTAGCTGATCTGTCATAAAATAATAGAGACAGTAGATCAAGCTGGTCTGTCATATTATAATACAGACAGTTGATCTAGCTGGTCTGTCATATTATAATAGAGACAGTAGATCTAGCTGGTCTGTCATAAAATAATAGAGACAGTAGATCTAGCTGGTCTGTCATAATATAATAGAGACTGTAGATCTAGCTGGTCTGTCATATTATAATAGAGACAGTAGATGTCGCTGGTCTGTCATAATATAATAGAGACAGTAGATCGAGCTGGTCTGTCATATTATAATAGAGCCAGTACATCTAGCTGGTCTGTCATAATAGAATAGAGACAGTAGATCTAGCTGTTCTGTCATAATATGAGACAGTAGATCTCGCTGGTCTTTCATATTATAATAGAGACAGTAGATCTTGCTGGTCTGTCATAATATAGTAGAGACAGTAGATCAAGCTGGTCTGTCATTTTATAATAGAGACAGTACATCTAGCTGGTCTGTCATAATATAATAGAGACAGTAGATCTACCTGGTCTGTCATAATCTAATAGAGACAGTAGATTTTGCTGGTCTGTCATATTATAATAGAGACAGTAGATCTCGCTGGTCTGTCATAATAGAATAGAGACAGTAGATCTACCTGGTCTGTCATAAAATAATAGAGACAGTAGATCTAGCCGGTCTGTCATAATATGATAGAGACAGTAGATCTAGCTGGTCTGTCATAATATAATAGAGACAGTATATCTAGCTGGTCTGTCAAATTATAATAGAGGCAGTAGATTGAGCTGGTCTGTCATAATATGATAGAGACAGTAGATCTAGCTGATCTGTCATAAAATAATAGAGACAGTAGATTGAGCTGTTCTTTCATGTTATAATAGAAACAGTAGATCTACCTGGTCTGTCATAATATAATAGAGACAGTAGATCTAGCTGTTCTGTCATAATATGAGACAGTATATCTAGCTGGTCTGTCATATTATAATAGAGACAGTAGATCTAGCTGGTCTGTCATATTATAATGGGGACAGTAGATCTAGCTGGTCTGTCATAATATAATAGAGACAGTAGATCTAGCTGGTCTGTCACATTATAATAGAGGCATTAGATCTAGCTGGTCTGTCATATTATAATAGAGACAGTAGATCTAGCTGGTCTGTCATAAAATAATAGAGACAGTAGATCTAGCTGGTCTATCATGTTATAATGGAGACAGTAGATCTAGCTGGTCTGTCATATTATAATAGAGACAGTAGATCTCGCTGGTCTGTCATAATAGAATAGAGACAGTAGATCTACCTGGTCTGTCATAAAATAATAGAGACAGTAGATCTAGCCGGTCTGTCATAATATGATAGAGACAGTAGATCTAGCTGGTCTGTCATAATATAATAGAGACAGTATATCTAGCTGGTCTGTCAAATTATAATAGAGGCAGTAGATCTAGCTGGTCTGTCATAATATAGCAGAGACAGTAGATCTACCTGGTCTGTCATAAAATAATAGAGACAGTAGATCGAGCTGGTCTGTCATAATATGATAGAGACAGTAGATCTAGCTGATCTGTCATAAAATAATAGAGACAGTAGATCGAGCTGGTCTTTCATGTTATAATAGAAACAGTAGATCGAGCTGGTCTGTCATAATATAATAGAGACAGTATATCTATCTGGTCTGTCAAATTATAATAGGGACAGTAGATCTAGCTGGTCTGTCATAATATAGCAGAGACAGTAGATCTACCTGGTCTGTCATAAAATAATAGAGACAGTAGATCGAGCTGGTTTGTCATAATATGATAGAGACAGTAGAACTAGCTGATCTGTCATAAAATAATAGAGACAGTAGATCGAGCTGTTCTTTCATGTTATAATAGAAACAGTAGATCTACCTGGTCTGTCATAATATAACAGAGACAGTAGATCTAGCTGTTCTGTCATAATATGAGACAGTAGATCGAGCTGGTCTGTCATATTATAATACAGACAGTTGATCTCGCTGGTCTGTCATATTATAATAGAGACAGTAGATCTAGCTGGTCTGTCATAATATAATAGAGACAGTAGATTTAGCTGGTCTATCATATTATAATCGACACAGTAGATGTCGCTGGTCTGTCATAATATAATAGAGACAGTAGATCTAGCTGGTCTGTCATATTATATTGAGACAGTAGATCTAGCTGGTCTGTCCTATTATAATAGAGACAGTACATCTAGCTGGTCTGTCATAATAGAATAGAGACAGTAGATCTAGCTGTTCTGTCATAATATGAGACAGTAGATCTAGCTGGTCTTTCATATTATAATAGAGACAATAGATCTAGCTGGTCTGTGAAATTATGATAGAGACAGTAGATCTAGCTGATCTGTCATAAAATAATAGAGACAGTAGATCGAGCTGGTCTTTCATGTTATAATAGAAACAGTAGATCTAGCTGGTCTGTCATAATATAATAGAGACAGTATATCTAGCTGGTCTGTCAAATTATAATAGAGACAGTAGATCGAGCTGGTCTGTCATATTATAATACAGACAGTTGATCTCGCTGGTCTGTCATATTATAATAGAGAAAGTAGATCTAGATGGTCTGTCATAATATAATAGAGACAGTAGATCTAGCTGGTCTATCATATTATAATGGACACAGTAGATCTAGCTGTTCTGTCATAATATGAGACAGTAGATCTCGCTGGTCTTTCATATTATAATAGAGACAGTAGATCTCGCTGGTCTGTCATAATAGAATAGAGACAGTAGATCTACCTGGTCTGTCATAAAATAATAGAGACAGTAGATCTAGCCGGTCTGTCATAATATGATAGAGACAGTAGATCTAGCTGGTCTGTCATAATATAATAGAGACAGTATATCTAGCTGGTCTGTCAAATTATAATAGAGGCAGTAGATCTAGCTGGTCTGTCATAATATAGCAGAGACAGTAGATCTACCTGGTCTGTCATAAAATAATAGAGACAGTAGATCGAGCTGGTCTGTGATAATATGATAGAGACAGTAGATCTAGCTGATCTGTCATAAAATAATAGAGACAGTAGATCGAGCTGGTCTTTCATGTTATAATAGAAACAGTAGATCGAGCTGGTCTGTCATAATATAATAGAGACAGTATATCTATCTGGTCTGTCAAATTATAATAGGGACAGTAGGGACAGTAGATCTAGCTGGTCTGTCATAATATAGCAGAGACAGTAGATCTACCTGGTCTGTCATAAAATAATAGAGACAGTAGATCTAGCTGGTACATCATTTAGCAGATCTTATCCAGAGCGACTTGTTGTGCATACACCTTATGACAGACAGTGGAGAAGCCACTTGCATCTAAATCTTGTTGGGGGAGAAGGATTACCTACCCTTACTTACCCTATCTGTGGGGTTTCAGGTGTCTCCGGAAGGTGGTGATTGACTCGTGTCCTGGCGTCGTGAATAATAGAGACAGTAGATCGAGCTGGTTTGTCATAATATGATAGAGACAGTAGAACTAGCTGATCTGTCATAAAATAATAGAGACAGTAGATCGAGCTGTTCTTTCATGTTATAATAGAAACAGTAGATCTACCTGGTCTGTCATAATATAACAGAGACAGTAGATCTAGCTGTTCTGTCATAATATGAGACAGTAGATCGAGCTGGTCTGTCATATTATAATACAGACAGTTGATCTCGCTGGTCTGTCATATTATAATAGAGACAGTAGATCTAGCTGGTCTGTCATAATATAATAGAGACAGTAGATTTAGCTGGTCTATCATATTATAATGGACACAGTAGATGTCGCTGGTCTGTCATAATATAATAGAGACAGTAGATCTAGCTGGTCTGTCATATTATATTGGAGACAGTAGATCTAGCTGGTCTGTCCTATTATAATAGAGACTGTACATCTAGCTGGTCTGTCATAATAGAATAGAGACAGTAGATCTAGCTGTTCTGTCATAATATGAGACAGTAGATCTAGCTGGTCTTTCATATTATAATAGAGACAATAGATCTAGCTGGTCTGTGAAATTATGATAGAGACAGTAGATCTAGCTGATCTGTCATAAAATAATAGAGACAGTAGATCGAGCTGGTCTTTCATGTTATAATAGAAACAGTAGATCTAGCTGGTCTGTCATAATATAATAGAGACAGTATATCTAGCTGGTCTGTCAAATTATAATAGAGACAGTAGATCGAGCTGGTCTGTCATATTATAATACAGACAGTTGATCTCGCTGGTCTGTCATATTATAATAGAGAAAGTAGATCTAGATGGTCTGTCATAATATAATAGAGACAGTAGATCTAGCTGGTCTATCATATTATAATGGACACAGTAGATCTAGCTGTTCTGTCATAATATGAGACAGTAGATCTCGCTGGTCTTTCATATTATAATAGAGACAGTAGATCGAGCTGGTCTGTCATAATATGATAGAGACAGTAGAACTAGCTGATCTGTCATAAAATAATAGAGACAGTAGATCGAGCTGTTCTTTCATGTTATAATAGAAACAGTAGATCTACCTGGTCTGTCATAATATAACAGAGACAGTAGATCTAGCTGTTCTGTCATAATATGAGACAGTAGATCGAGCTGGTCTGTCATATTATAATACAGACAGTTGATCTCGCTGGTCTGTCATATTATAATAGAGACAGTAGATCTAGCTGGTCTGTCATAATATAATAGAGACAGTAGATTTAGCTGGTCTATCATATTATAATGGACACAGTAGATGTCGCTGGTCTGTCATAATATAATAGAGACAGTAGATCTAGCTGGTCTGTCATATTATATTGGAGACAGTAGATCTAGCTGGTCTGTCCTATTATAATAGAGACAGTACATCTAGCTGGTCTGTCATAATAGAATAGAGACAGTAGATCTAGCTGGTCTGTCATATTATATTGGAGACAGTAGATCTAGCTGGTCTGTCCTATTATAATAGAGACAGTACATCTAGCTGGTCTGTCATAATAGAATAGAGACAGTAGATCTAGCTGTTCTGTCATAATATGAGACAGTAGATCTAGCTGGTCTTTCATATTATAATAGAGACAATAGATCTAGCTGGTCTGTGAAATTATGATAGAGACAGTAGATCTAGCTGATCTGTCATAAAATAATAGAGACAGTAGATCGAGCTGGTCTTTCATGTTATAATAGAAACAGTAGATCTAGCTGGTCTGTCATAATATAATAGAGACAGTATATCTAGCTGGTCTGTCAAATTATAATAGAGACAGTAGATCGAGCTGGTCTGTCATATTATAATACAGACAGTTGATCTCGCTGGTCTGTCATATTATAATAGAGAAAGTAGATCTAGATGGTCTGTCATAATATAATAGAGACAGTAGATCTAGCTGGTCTATCATATTATAATGGACACAGTAGATCTAGCTGTTCTGTCATAATATGAGACAGTAGATCTCGCTGGTCTTTCATATTATAATAGAGACAGTAGATCGAGCTGGTCTGTCATAATATGATAGAGACAGTAGAACTAGCTGATCTGTCATAAAATAATAGAGACAGTAGATCGAGCTGTTCTTTCATGTTATAATAGAAACAGTAGATCTACCTGGTCTGTCATAATATAACAGAGACAGTAGATCGAGCTGTTCTGTCATAATATGAGACAGTAGATCGAGCTGGTCTGTCATATTATAATACAGACAGTTGATCTCGCTGGTCTGTCATATTATAATAGAGACAGTAGATCTAGCTGGTCTGTCATAATATAATAGAGACAGTAGATTTAGCTGGTCTATCATATTATAATGGACACAGTAGATGTCGCTGGTCTGTCATAATATAATAGAGACAGTAGATCTAGCTGGTCTGTCATATTATATTGGAGACAGTAGATCTAGCTGGTCTGTCCTATTATAATAGAGACAGTACATCTAGCTGGTCTGTCATAATAGAATAGAGACAGTAGATCTAGCTGTTCTGTCATAATATGAGACAGTAGATCTAGCTGGTCTTTCATATTATAATAGAGACAATAGATCTAGCTGGTCTGTGAAATTATGATAGAGACAGTAGATCTAGCTGATCTGTCATAAAATAATAGAGACAGTAGATCGAGCTGGTCTTTCATGTTATAATAGAAACAGTAGATCTAGCTGGTCTGTCATAATATAATAGAGACAGTATATCTAGCTGGTCTGTCAAATTATAATAGAGACAGTAGATCGAGCTGGTCTGTCATATTATAATACAGACAGTTGATCTCGCTGGTCTGTCATATTATAATAGAGAAAGTAGATCTAGATGGTCTGTCATAATATAATAGAGACAGTAGATCTAGCTGGTCTATCATATTATAATGGACACAGTAGATCTAGCTGTTCTGTCATAATATGAGACAGTAGATCTCGCTGGTCTTTCATATTATAATAGAGACAGTAGATCTCGCTGGTCTGTCATAATAGAATAGAGACAGTAGATCTACCTGGTCTGTCATAATCTAATAGAGACAGTAGATTTTGCTGGTCTGTCATATTATAATAGAGACAGTAGATCTCGCTGGTCTGTCATAATAGAATAGAGACAGTAGATCGAGCTGGTCTGTCATATTATAATGGAGACAGTAGATCTAGCTGTTCTGTCATAATATGAGACAGTAGATCTAGCTGGTCTGTCATAATATAATAGAGACAGTAGATCTAGCTGTTCTGTCATAATATGAGACAGTATATCTAGCTGGTCTGTCATAATATAATAGAGACATAAGATCTAGCTGGTCTGTCATATTATAATACAGACAGTTGATCTAGCTGGTCTGTCATATTATAATAGAGACAGTAGATCTAGCTGGTCTGTCATAAAATAATAGAGACAGTAGATCTAGCTGGTCTATCATGTTGTAATGGAGACAGTAGATCTAGCTGGTCTGTCATAATATAATAGAGACTGTAGATCTAGCTGGTCTGTCATTATAATAGAGACAGTAGATGTCGCTGGTCTGTCGTAATATAATAGAGACAGTAGATCGAGCTGGTCTGTCATATTATAATACAGACAGTTGATCTCGCTGGTCTGTCATATTATAATAGAGAAAGTAGATCTAGATGGTCTGTCATAATATAATAGAGACAGTAGATCTAGCTGGTCTATCATATTATAATGGACACAGTAGATCTAGCTGTTCTGTCATAATATGAGACAGTAGATCTCGCTGGTCTTTCATATTATAATAGAGACAGTAGATCTCGCTGGTCTGTCATAATAGAATAGAGACAGTAGATCTACCTGGTCTGTCATAATCTAATAGAGACAGTAGATTTTGCTGGTCTGTCATATTATAATAGAGACAGTAGATCTCGCTGGTCTGTCATAATAGAATAGAGACAGTAGATCGAGCTGGTCTGTCATATTATAATGGAGACAGTAGATCTAGCTGTTCTGTCATAATATGAGACAGTAGATCTAGCTGGTCTGTCATAATATAATATAGACAGTAGATCTAGCTGTTCAGTCATAATATGAGACAGTATATCTAGCTGGTCTGTCATAATATAATAGAGACATAAGATCTAGCTGGTCTGTCATATTATAATACAGACAGTTGATCTAGCTGGTCTGTCATATTATAATAGAGACAGTAGATCTAGCTGGTCTGTCATAAAATAATAGAGACAGTAGATCTAGCTGGTCTATCATGTTGTAATGGAGACAGTAGATCTAGCTGGTCTGTCATAATATAATAGAGACTGTAGATCTAGCT
Source organism: Oncorhynchus keta (assembly GCF_023373465.1). Classification (NCBI taxonomy): domain Eukaryota; kingdom Metazoa; phylum Chordata; class Actinopteri; order Salmoniformes; family Salmonidae; genus Oncorhynchus; species Oncorhynchus keta. The sequence goes on along the minus strand of NW_026279243.1, from coordinate 62,907 downwards.
GGTCTGTCATTATAATAGAGACAGTAGATGTCGCTGGTCTGTCGTAATATAATAGAGACAGTAGATCGAGCTGGTCTGTCATAATATGATAGAGACTGTAGATCTAGCTGATCTGTCATAAAATAATAGAGACAGTTGATCTATCTGGTCTGTCAAATTATAATAGAGACAGTAGATCTAGCTGGTCTGTCATAATATAGCAGAGACAGTAGATCTACCTGGTCTGTCATGAAATAATAGAGACAGTAGATCGAGCTGGTCTGTCATAATATGATAGAGACAGTAGAACTAGCTGATCTGTCATAAAATAATAGAGACAGTAGATCGAGCTGTTCTTTCATGTTATAATAGAAACAGTAGATCTACCTGGTCTGTCATAATATAATATAGACAGTAGATCTAGCTGTTCAGTCATAATATGAGACAGTAGATCTAGCTGGTCTGTCATAATAGCATAGAGACAGTAGATCTAGCCGTTCTGTCATAATATGAGACAGTAGATCTCGCTGGTCTTTCATATTATAATAGAGACAGTAGTTCTTGCTGGTCTGTCATAATATAGTAGAGACAGTAGATCTAGCTGGTCTGTCATAATAGAATAGAGACAGTAGATCTACCTGGTCTGTCATAATCTAATAGAGACAGTAGATTTTGCTGGTCTGTCATATTATAATAGAGACAGTAGATCTCGCTGGTCTGTCATAATAGAATAGAGACAGTAGATCGAGCTGTTCTTTCATGTTATAATAGAAACAGTAGATCTACCTGGTCTGTCATAATATAATAGAGACAGTAGATCTAGCTGTTCTGTCATAATATGAGACAGTATATCTAGCTGGTCTGTCATATTATAATAGAGACAGTACATCTAGCTGGTCTGTCATAATAGAATAGAGACAGTAGATCTAGCTGGTCTGTCATAATATGAGACAGTAGATCTCGCTGGTCTTTCATATTATAATAGAGACAGTAGTTCTTGCTGGTCTGTCATAATATAGTAGAGACAGTAGATCTAGCTGGTCTGTCATAATAGAATAGAGACAGTAGATCTACCTGGTCTGTCATAATCTAATAGAGACAGTAGATTTTGCTGGTCTGTCATATTATAATAGAGACAGTAGATCTCGCTGGTCTGTCATAATAGAATAGAGACAGTAGATCGAGCTGGTCTGTCATATTATAATGGAGACAGTAGATCTAGCTGTTCTGTCATAATATGAGACAGTAGATCTCGCTGGTCTGTCATAATAGAATAGAGACAGTAGATCGAGCTGTTCTTTCATGTTATAATAGAAACAGTAGATCTACCTGGTCTGTCATAATATAATAGAGACAGTAGATCTAGCTGTTCTGTCATAATATGAGACAGTATATCTAGCTGGTCTGTCATATTATAATAGAGACAGTACATCTAGCTGGTCTGTCATAATAGAATAGAGACAGTAGATCTAGCTGGTCTGTCATAATATGAGACAGTAGATCTCGCTGGTCTTTCATATTATAATAGAGACAGTAGTTCTTGCTGGTCTGTCATAATATAGTAGAGACAGTAGATCTAGCTGGTCTGTCATAATAGAATAGAGACAGTAGATCTACCTGGTCTGTCATAATCTAATAGAGACAGTAGATTTTGCTGGTCTGTCATATTATAATAGAGACAGTAGATCTCGCTGGTCTGTCATAATAGAATAGAGACAGTAGATCGAGCTGGTCTGTCATATTATAATGGAGACAGTAGATCTAGCTGTTCTGTCATAATATGAGACAGTAGATCTAGCTGGTCTGTCATAATAGAATAGAGACAGTAGATCTAGCCGTTCTGTCATAATATGAGACAGTAGATCTCGCTGGTCTTTCATATTATAATAGAGACAGTAGTTCTTGCTGGTCTGTCATAATATAGTAGAGACAGTAGATCTAGCTGGTCTGTCATAATAGAATAGAGACAGTAGATCTACCTGGTCTGTCATAATCTAATAGAGACAGTAGATTTTGCTGGTCTGTCATATTATAATAGAGACAGTAGATCTCGCTGGTCTGTCATAATAGAATAGAGACAGTAGATCGAGCTGGTCTGTCATATTATAATGGAGACAGTAGATCTAGCTGTTCTGTCATAATATGAGACAGTAGATCTAGCTGGTCTGTCATAATATAATAGAGACATAAGATCTAGCTGGTCTGTCATAAAATAATAGAGACAGTAGATCTAGCTGGTCTATCATGTTGTAATGGAGACAGTAGATCTAGCTGGTCTGTCATAATATAATAGAGACTGTAGATCTAGCTGGTCTGTCATTATAATAGAGACAGTAGATGTCGCTGGTCTGTCATAATATAATAGAGACAGTAGATCGAGCTGGTCTGTCATAATATGATAGAGACAGTAGATCTAGCTGATCTGTCATAAAATAATAGAGACAGTTGATCTATCTGGTCTGTCAAATTATAATAGAGACAGTAGATCTAGCTGGTCTGTCATAATATAATAGAGACAGTAGATCTAGCTGTTCTGTCATAATATGAGACAGTATATCTAGCTGGTCTGTCATAATATAATAGAGACATAAGATCTAGCTGGTCTGTCATATTATAATACAGACAGTTGATCTAGCTGGTCTGTCATATTATAATAGAGACAGTAGATCTATCTGGTCTGTCAAATTATAATAGAGACAGTAGATCTAGCTGGTCTGTCATAATATAGCAGAGACAGTAGATCTACCTGGTCTGTCATAAAATAATAGAGACAGTAGATCGAGCTGGTCTGTCATAATATGATAGAGACAGTAGATCTAGCTGATCTGTCATAAAATAATAGAGACAGTAGATCGAGCTGTTCTTTCATGTTATAATAGAAACAGTAGATCTACCTGGTCTGTCATAATATAATAGAGACAGTAGATCTAGCTGTTCTGTCATAATATGAGACAGTATATCTAGCTGGTCTGTCATATTATAATAGAGACAGTAGATCTAGCTGGTCTGTCATATTATAATAGAGACAGTACATCTAGCTGGTCTGTCATAATAGAATAGAGACAGTAGATCTAGCCGTTCTGTCATAATATGAGACAGTAGATCTCGCTGGTCTTTCATATTATAATAGAGACAGTAGTTCTTGCTGGTCTGTCATAATATAGTAGAGACAGTAGATCTACCTGGTCTGTCATAATATAATAGAGACAGTAGATCTAGCTGTTCTGTCATAATATGAGACAGTATATCTAGCTGGTCTGTCATATTATAATAGAGACAGTAGATCTAGCTGGTCTGTCATATTATAATAGAGACAGTACATCTAGCTGGTCTGTCATAATAGAATAGAGACAGTAGATCTAGCCGTTCTGTCATAATATGAGACAGTAGATCTCGCTGGTCTTTCATATTATAATAGAGACAGTAGTTCTTGCTGGTCTGTCATAATATAGTAGAGACAGTAGATCTAGCTGGTCTGTCATAATAGAATAGAGATAGTAGATCTAGCTGGTCTGTCACATTATAATAGAGACAGTTGATCTCGCTGGTCTGTCATATTATAATAGAGACAGTAGATCGAGCTGGTCTGTCATATTATAATACAGACAGTTGATCTCGCTGGTCTGTCATATTATAATAGAGACAGTAGATCTAGCTGGTCTGTCATAATATAATAGAGACAGTAGATTTAGCTGGTCTATCATATTATAATGGACACAGTAGATGTCTCTGGTCTGTCATATTATAATAGAGACAGTAGATCTAGCTGGTCTGTCATATTATAATAGAGACAGTACATCTAGCTGGTCTGTCATAATAGAATAGAGACAGTAGATCTAGCTGGTCTGTCATATTATAATAGAGACAGTAGATCTACCTGGTCTGTCATAATCTAATAGAGACAGTAGATTTTGCTGGTCTGTCATATTATAATAGAGACAGTAGATCTCGCTGGTCTGTCATAATAGAATAGAGACAGTAGATCGAGCTGGTCTGTCATATTATAATGGAGACAGTAGATCTAGCTGGTCTGTCATAATAGAATAGAGACAGTAGATCTACCTGGTCTGTCATAATCTAATAGAGACAGTAGATTTTGCTGGTCTGTCATATTATAATAGAGACAGTAGATCTCGCTGGTCTGTCATAATAGAATAGAGACAGTAGATCGAGCTGGTCTGTCATATTATAATAGAGACAGTAGATCTATCTGTTCTGTCATAATATGAGACAGTAGATCTAGCTGGTCTTTCATATTATAATAGAGACAGTAGTTCTTGCTGGTCTGTCATAATATAGTAGAGACAGTAGATCTAGCTGGTCTGTCATAATAGAATAGAGACAGTAGATCTACCTGGTCTGTCATAATCTAATAGAGACAGTAGATTTTGCTGGTCTGTCATATTATAATAGAGACAGTAGATCTCGCTGGTCTGTCATAATAGAATAGAGACAGTAGATCGAGCTGGTCTGTCATATTATAATGGAGACAGTAGATCTAGCTGTTCTGTCATAATATGAGACAGTAGATCTAGCTGGTCTGTCATAATATAATAGAGACATAAGATCTAGCTGGTCTGTCATATTATAATACAGACAGTTGATCTAGCTGGTCTGTCATATTATAATAGAGACAGTAGATCTATCTGGTCTGTCAAATTATAATAGAGACAGTAGATCTAGCTGGTCTGTCATAATATAGCAGAGACAGTAGATCTACCTGGTCTGTCATAAAATAATAGAGACAGTAGATCGAGCTGGTCTGTCATAATATGATAGAGACAGTAGATCTAGCTGATCTGTCATAAAATAATAGAGACAGTAGATCGAGCTGTTCTTTCATGTTATAATAGAAACAGTAGATCTACCTGGTCTGTCATAATATAATAGAGACAGTAGATCTAGCTGTTCTGTCATAATATGAGACAGTATATCTAGCTGGTCTGTCATATTATAATAGAGACAGTAGATCTAGCTGGTCTGTCATATTATAATAGAGACAGTACATCTAGCTGGTCTGTCATAATAGAATAGAGACAGTAGATCTAGCCGTTCTGTCATAATATGAGACAGTAGATCTCGCTGGTCTTTCATATTATAATAGAGACAGTAGTTCTTGCTGGTCTGTCATAATATAGTAGAGACAGTAGATCTAGCTGGTCTGTCATAATAGAATAGAGATAGTAGATCTAGCTGGTCTGTCACATTATAATAGAGATAGTAGATCTAGCTGGTCTGTCACATTATAATAGAGACAGTTGATCTCGCTGGTCTGTCATATTATAATAGAGACAGTAGATCGAGCTGGTCTGTCATATTATAATACAGACAGTTGATCTCGCTGGTCTGTCATATTATAATAGAGACAGTAGATCTAGCTGGTCTGTCATAATAGAATAGAGACAGTAGATCTAGCTGTTCTGTCATAATATGAGACAGTAGATCTAGCTGGTCTTTCATATTTTAATAGATACAGCAGATCTACCTGGTCTGTCATAATATAATAGATACAGCAGATCTAACTGGTCTGTCATAGAATAATAGAGACAGTAGATCTAGCTGGTCTGTCATATTATAATAGAGACAGTAGATCTAGCTGGTCTGTCATAATATAATAGAGACAGTATATCTAGCTGGTCTGTCAAATTATAATGGACACAGTAGATCTAGCTGGTCTGTCATAATATAATAGAGACTGTAGATCTAGCTGGTCTGTCATATTATAATAGAGACGGTAGATGTCGCTGGTCTGTCATAATATAATAGAGACAGTAGATCTAGCTGGTCTGTCATATTATAATGGAGACAGTAGATCTAGCTGGTCTGTCATATTATAATAGAGACTGTAGATCTAGCTGGTCTGTCATATTATAATAGAGACAGTAGATGTCGCTGGTCTGTCATAATATAATAGAGACAGTAGATCTAGCTGGTCTGTCATATTATAATGGAGACAGTACATCTAGCTGGTCTGTCATATTATAATAGAGACAGTAGATCTAGCTGGTCTGTCATATTATAATAGAGACAGTAGATCTAGCTGTTTTGTCATACTATGAGACAGTAGATCTCACTGGTCTTTCATATTATAATAGAGACAGTAGATCTCGCTGGTCTGTCATAATAGAATAGAGACAGTAGATCTACCTGGTCTGTCATAATCTAATAGAGACAGTAGATTTTGCTGGTCTGTCATATTATAATAGAGACAGTAGATCTCGCTGGTCTGTCATAATATAATAGAGACAGTATATCTAGCTGGTCTGTCAAATTATAATAGAGACAGTAGATCTAGCTGGTCTGTCATAATATAGCAGAGACAGTAGATCTAGCTGATCTGTCATAAAATAATAGAGACAGTAGATCGAGCTGGTCTGTCATATTATAATGGAGACAGTAGATCTAGCTGGTCTGTCATATTATAATGGAGACAGTAGATCTAGCTGGTCTGTCATATTATAATAGAGACAGTAGATCTAGCTGGTCTGTCATATTATAATGGGGACAGTAGATCTAGCTGGTCTGTCATAATAGAATAGAGACAGTAGATCTAGCTGTTCTGTCATAATATGAGACAGTAGATCTAGCTGGTCTTTCATATTATAATAGAGACAGTAGATCTACCTGGTCTGTCATAATATAATAGATACAGTAGATCTACCTGGTCTGTCATAGAATAATAGAGACAGTAGATCTAGCTGGTCTGTCATATTATAATAGAGACAGTAGATGTCGCTGGTCTGTCATAATATAATAGAGACAGTAGATCTAGCTGGTCTGTCATATTATAATAGAGACAGTAGATCTAGCTGGTCTGTCATAATAGAATAGAGACAGTAGATCTACCTGGTCTGTCATAATCTAATAGAGACAGTAGATTTTGCTGGTCTGTCATATTATAATAGAGACAGTAGATCTCGCTGGTCTGTCATATTATAATAGAGACAGTAGATCGAGCTGGTCTGTCATATTATAATACAGACAGTTGATCTCGCTGGTCTGTCATATTATAATAGAGACAGTAGATCTAGCTGGTCTGTCATAATAGAATAGAGACAGTAGATCTAGCTGTTCTGTCATAATATGAGACAGTAGATCTAGCTGGTCTTTCATATTTTAATAGATACAGCAGATCTACCTGGTCTGTCATAATATAATAGATACAGCAGATCTACCTGGTCTGTCATAGAATAATAGAGACAGTAGATCTAGCTGGTCTGTCATATTATAATAGAGACAGTAGATCTAGCTGGTCTGTCATAATATAATAGAGACAGTATATCTAGCTGGTCTGTCAAATTATAATGGACACAGTAGATCTAGCTGGTCTGTCATAATATAATAGAGACTGTAGATCTAGCTGGTCTGTCATATTATAATAGAGACGGTAGATGTCGCTGGTCTGTCATAATATAATAGAGACAGTAGATCTAGCTGGTCTGTCATATTATAATGGAGACAGTAGATCTAGCTGGTCTGTCATATTATAATAGAGACTGTAGATCTAGCTGGTCTGTCATATTATAATAGAGACAGTAGATGTCGCTGGTCTGTCATAATATAATAGAGACAGTAGATCTAGCTGGTCTGTCATATTATAATGGAGACAGTACATCTAGCTGGTCTGTCATATTATAATAGAGACAGTAGATCGAGCTGGTCTGTCATATTATAATAGAGACAGTAGATCTAGCTGTTTTGTCATACTATGAGACAGTAGATCTCACTGGTCTTTCATATTATAATAGAGACAGTAGATCTCGCTGGTCTGTCATAATAGAATAGAGACAGTAGATCTACCTGGTCTGTCATAATCTAATAGAGACAGTAGATTTTGCTGGTCTGTCATATTATAATAGAGACAGTAGATCTCGCTGGTCTGTCATAATATAATAGAGACAGTATATCTAGCTGGTCTGTCAAATTATAATAGAGACAGTAGATCTAGCTGGTCTGTCATAATATAGCAGAGACAGTAGATCTAGCTGATCTGTCATAAAATAATAGAGACAGTAGATCGAGCTGGTCTGTCATATTATAATGGAGACAGTAGATCTAGCTGGTCTGTCATATTATAATGGAGACAGTAGATCTAGCTGGTCTGTCATATTATAATAGAGACAGTAGATCTAGCTGGTCTGTCATATTATAATGGGGACAGTAGATCTAGCTGGTCTGTCATAATAGAATAGAGACAGTAGATCTAGCTGTTCTGTCATAATATGAGACAGTAGATCTAGCTGGTCTTTCATATTATAATAGAGACAGTAGATCTACCTGGTCTGTCATAATATAATAGATACAGTAGATCTACCTGGTCTGTCATAGAATAATAGAGACAGTAGATCTAGCTGGTCTGTCATATTATAATAGAGACAGTAGATGTCGCTGGTCTGTCATAATATAATAGAGACAGTAGATCTAGCTGGTCTGTCATATTATAATAGAGACAGTAGATCTAGCTGGTCTGTCATAATAGAATAGAGACAGTAGATCTACCTGGTCTGTCATAATCTAATAGAGACAGTAGATTTTGCTGGTCTGTCATATTATAATAGAGACAGTAGATCTCGCTGGTCTGTCATAATAGAATAGAGACAGTAGATCGAGCTGGTCTGTCATATTATAATGGAGACAGTAGATCTAGCTGTTCTGTCATAATATGAGACAGTAGATCTAGCTGGTCTGTCATATTATAATAGAGACAGTAGATCTAGCTGGTCTGTCATATTATAATGGGGACAGTAGATCTATCTGGTCTGTCATAATAGAATAGAGACAGTAGATCTAGCTGTTCTGTCATAATATGAGACAGTAGATCTAGCTGGTCTTTCATATTATAATAGAGACAGTAGATCTACCTGGTCTGTCATAATATAATAGATACAGTAGATCTACCTGGTCTGTCATAGAATAATAGAGACAGTAGATCTAGCTGGTCTGTCATATTATAATAGAGACAGTAGATCTAGCTGGTCTGTCATAATATAATAGAGACAGTATATCTAGCTGGTCTGTCAAATTATAATAGAGACAGTAGATCTAGCTGGTCTGTCATAATATAGCAGAGACAGTAGATCTAGCTGATCTTTCATAAAATAATAGAGACAGTAGATCGAGCTGGTCTGTCATATTATAATGGAGACAGTAGATCTAGCTGGTCTGTCATATTATAATAGAGACAGTACATCTAGCTGGTCTGTCATAATAGAATAGAGACAGTAGATCTAGCTGTTCTGTCATAATATGAGACAGTAGATCTAGCTGGTCTTTCATATTTTAATAGATACAATAGATCTACCTGGTCTGTCATAATATAATAGATACAGTAGATCTACCTGGTCTGTCATAGAATAATAGAGACAGTAGATATAGCTGGTCTGTCATAATATAATAGAGACAGTATATCTAGCTGGTCTGTCAAATTATAATGGACACAGTAGATCTAGCTGGTCTGTCATAATATAATAGAGACTGTAGATCTAGCTGGTCTGTCATAATATAATAGAGACAGTAGATCTAGCTGGTCTGTCATATTATAATGGAGACAGTAGATCTAGCTGGTCTGTCATATTATAATGGAGACAGTAGATCTAGCTGGTCTGTCATATTATAATAGAGACTGTAGATCTAGCTGGTCTGTCATATTATAATGGAGACAGTACATCTAGCTGGTCTGTCATATTATAATAGAGACAGTAGATCTAGCTGGTCTGTCATATTATAATAGAGACAGTAGATCTAGCTGTTCTGTCATAATATGAGACAGTAGATCTCACTGGTCTTTCATATTATAATAGAGACAGTAGATCTCACTGGTCTGTCATAATAGAATAGAGACAGTAGATCTACCTGGTCTGTCATAATCTAATAGATACATTAGATCTACCTGGTCTGTCATAGAATAATAGAGACAGTAGATCTACCTGGTCTGTCATAGAATAATAGAGACAGTAGATCTAGCTGGTCTGTCATATTATAATAGAGACAGTAGATCTAGCTGGTCTGTCATAATATAATAGAGACAGTAGATCTACCTGGTCTGTCATAATATAATAGATACAGTAGATCTACCTGGTCTGTCATAGAATAATAGAGACAGTAGATCTAGCTGGTCTGTCATATTATAATAGAGACAGTAGATCTAGCTGGTCTGTCATAATATAATAGAGACAGTATATCTAGCTGGTCTGTCAAATTATAATAGAGACAGTAGATCTAGCTGGTCTGTCATAATATAGCAGAGACAGTAGATCTAGCTGATCTGTCATAAAATAATAGAGACAGTAGATCGAGCTGGTCTGTCATATTATAATGGAGACAGTAGATCTAGCTGGTCTGTCATATTATAATAGAGACAGTACATCTAGCTGGTCTGTCATAATAGAATAGAGACAGTAGATCTAGCTGTTCTGTCATAATATGAGACAGTAGATCTAGCTGGTCTTTCATATTTTAATAGATACAATAGATCTACCTGGTCTGTCATAATATAATAGATACAGTAGATCTACCTGGTCTGTCATAGAATAATAGAGACAGTAGATATAGCTGGTCTGTCATAATATAATATAGACAGTATATCTAGCTGGTCTGTCAAATTATAATGGACACAGTAGATCTAGCTGGTCTGTCATAATATAATAGAGACTGTAGATCTAGCTGGTCTGTCATATTATAATAGAGACAGTAGATGTCGCTGGTCTGTCATAATATAATAGAGACAGTAGATCTAGCTGGTCTGTCATATTATAATGGAGACAGTAGATCTAGCTGGTCTGTCATATTATAATGGAGACAGTAGATCTAGCTGGTCTGTCATATTATAATAGAGACTGTAGATCTAGCTGGTCTGTCATATTATAATAGAGACAGTAGATCTAGCTGGTCTGTCATATTATAATGGAGACAGTACATCTAGCTGGTCTGTCATATTATAATAGAGACAGTAGATCTAGCTGGTCTGTCATATTATAATAGAGACAGTAGATCTAGCTGTTCTGTCATAATATGAGACAGTAGATCTCACTGGTCTTTCATATTATAATAGAGACAGTAGATCTCACTGGTCTGTCATAATAGAATAGAGACAGTAGATCTACCTGGTCTGTCATAATCTAATAGAGACAGTAGATTTTGCTGGTCTGTCATATTATAATAGAGACAGTAGATCTAGCTGGTCTGTCATATTATAATAGAGACAGTAGATCTCACTGGTCTGTCATAATAGAATAGAGACAGTAGATCTACCTGGTCTGTCATAATCTAATAGAGACAGTAGATTTTGCTGGTCTGTCATATTATAATGGAGACAGTAGATCTAGCTGTTCTGTCATAATATGAGACAGTAGATCTAGCTGGTCTGTCATATTATAATAGAGACAGTAGATCTAGCTGGTCTGTCATATTATAATGGGGACAGTAGATCTAGCTGGTCTGTCATAATAGAATAGAGACAGTAGATCTAGCTGTTCTGTCATAATAGAGACAGTAGATCTAGCTGGTCTGTCATATTATAATGGAGACAGTACATCTAGCTGGTCTGTCATATTATAATAGAGACAGTAGATCTAGCTGGTCTGTCATATTATAATAGAGACAGTAGATCTAGCTGTTCTGTCATAATATGAGACAGTAGATCTCACTGGTCTTTCATATTATAATAGAGACAGTAGATCTCACTGGTCTGTCATAATAGAATAGAGACAGTAGATCTACCTGGTCTGTCATAATCTAATAGAGACAGTAGATTTTGCTGGTCTGTCATATTATAATAGAGACAGTAGATCTAGCTGGTCTGTCATATTATAATAGAGACAGTAGATCTAGCTGTTCTGTCATAATATGAGACAGTAGATCTCACTGGTCTTTCATATTATAATAGAGACAGTAGATCTCACTGGTCTGTCATAATAGAATAGAGACAGTAGATCTACCTGGTCTGTCATAATCTAATAGAGACAGTAGATTTTGCTGGTCTGTCATATTATAATGGAGACAGTAGATCTAGCTGTTCTGTCATAATATGAGACAGTAGATCTAGCTGGTCTGTCATATTATAATAGAGACAGTAGATCTAGCTGGTCTGTCATATTATAATGGGGACAGTAGATCTAGCTGGTCTGTCATAATAGAATAGAGACAGTAGATCTAGCTGTTCTGTCATAATATGAGACAGTAGATCTAGCTGGTCTTTCATATTATAATAGAGACAGTAGATCTACCTGGTCTGTCATAATATAATAGATACAGTAGATCTACCTGGTCTGTCATAGAATAATAGAGACAGTAGATCTAGCTGGTCTGTCATATTATAATAGAGACAGTAGATCTAGCTGGTCTGTCATAATATAATAGAGACAGTATATCTAGCTGGTCTGTCAAATTATAATAGAGACAGTAGATCTAGCTGGTCTGTCATAATATAGCAGAGACAGTAGATCTAGCTGATCTGTCATAAAATAATAGAGACAGTATATCGAGCTGGTCTTTCATGTTATAATAGAAACAGTAGATCTAGCTGGTCTGTCATAATATAATAGAGACAGTATATCTAGCTGGTCTGTCAAATTATGATAGAGACAGTAGATCTAGCTGATCTGTCATAAAATAATAGAGACAGTAGATCGAGCTGGTCTTTAATGTTATAATAGAAACAGTAGATCTAGCTGGTCTGTCATAATATAATAGAGACAGTATATCTATCTGGTCTGTCAAATTATAATAGAGACAGTAGATCGAGCTGGTCTGTCATATTATAATACAGACAGTTGATCTCGCTGGTCTGTCATATTATAATAGAGAAAGTAGATCTAGCTGGTCTATCATATTATAATGGACACAGTAGATCTAGCTGGTCTGTCATAATATAATAGAGACTGTAGATCTAGCTGGTCTGTCATATTATAATAGAGACAGTAGATGTCGCTGGTCTGTCATAATATAATAGAGACAGTAGATCTAGCTGGTCTGTCATATTATAATGGAGACAGTAGATCTAGCTGGTCTGTCATATTATAATGGAGACAGTAGATCTAGCTGGTCTGTCATATTATAATAGAGACTGTAGATCTAGCTGGTCTGTCATATTATAATATAGACAGTAAATCTCGCTGGTCTGTCATAATAGAGACAGTAGATCTAGCTGGTCTGTCATATTATAATGGAGACAGTACATCTAGCTGGTCTGTCATATTATAATAGAGACAGTAGATCTAGCTGTTCTGTCATAATATGAGACAGTAGATCTCACTGGTCTGTCATAATAGAATAGAGACAGTAGATCTACCTGGTCTGTCATAATCTAATAGAGACAGTAGATTTTGCTGGTCTGTCATATTATAATAGAGACAGTAGATCTCGCTGGTCTGTCATAATAGAATAGAGACAGTAGATCGAGCTGGTCTGTCATATTATAATGGAGACATTAGATCTAGCTGTTCTGTCATATTATAATAGAGACAGTAGATCTACCTGGTCTGTCATAATAGAATAGAGACAGTAGATCTAGCTGGTCTGTCATGATATAATAGAGACAGTAGATCGAGCTGGTCTGTCATATTATAATGGAGACATTAGATCTAGCTGGTCTTTCATATTATAATAGAGACAGTAGATCTACCTGGTCTGTCATAATATAATAGATACAGTAGATCTAGCTGGTCTGTCATGATATAATAGAGACAGTAGATCTAGCTGGTCTATCATATTATAATGGACACAGTAGATCTAGCTGGTCTGTCATAACATAATAGAGACTGTAGATCTAGCTGGTCTGTCAAATTATAATAGAGACAGTAGATCGAGCTGGTCTGTCATATTATAATACAGACAGTTGATCTCGCTGGTCTGTCATATTATAATAGAGACAGTAGATCTAGCTGGTCTGTCATAATAGAATAGAGACAGTAGATCTAGCTGTTCTGTCATAATATGAGACAGTAGATCTCGCTGGTCTTTCATATTATAATAGAGACAGTAGATCTACCTGGTCTGTCATAATCTAATAGAGACAGTAGATTTTGCTGGTCTGTCATATTATAATAGAGACAGTAAATCTCGCTGGTCTGTCATAATAGAGACAGTAGATCGAGCTGGTCTGTCATATTATAATGGAGACAGTAGATCTAGCTGTTCTGTCATAATATGAGACAGTAGATCTAGCTGGTCTTTCATATTATAATAGAGACAGTAGATCTACCTGGTCTGTCATAATATAATAGATACAGTAGATCTACCTGGTCTGTCATAGAATAATAGAGACAGTAGATCTAGCTGGTCTGTCATAATATGATAGAGACAGTAGATCTAGCTGATCTGTCATAAAATAATAGAGACAGTAGATCGAGCTCGTCTTTCATGTTATAATAGAAACAGTAGATCTAGCTGATCTGTCATAAAATAATAGAGACAGTAGATCGAGCTGGTCTTTCATGTTATAATAGAAACAGTAGATCTAGCTGGTCTGTCATAATATAATAGAGACAGTATATCTAGCTGGTCTGTCAAATTATAATAGAGACAGTAGATCGAGCTGGTCTTTCATATTATAATAGAAACAGTAGATCTAGCTGGTCTGTCATATTATAATAGAGACAGTAGATCTAACTGTTCTGTCATAATATGAGACAGTAGATCTCGCTGGTCTTTCATATTATAATAGAGACAGTAGATCTCGCTGGTCTGTCATAATAGAATAGAGACAGTAGATCTACCTGGTCTGTCATATTATAATAGAGACAGTAGATTTTGCTGGTCTGTCATATTATAATAGAGACAGTAGATCTCGCTGGTCTGTCATAATAGAATAGAGACAGTAGATCGAGCTGGTCTGTCATATTATAATGGAGACAGTAGATCTAGCTGTTCTGTCATAATATGAGACCGTAGATCTAGCTGGTCTGTCATATTATAATAGAGACAGTAGATCTAGCTGGTCTGTCATAATATAATAGAGACAGTATATCTAGCTGGTCTGTCAAATTATAATAGAGACAGTAGATCTAGCTGGTCCGTCATAATATAGCAGAGACAGTAGATCTAGCTGATCTGTCATAAAATAATAGAGACAGTAGATCTAGCTGGTCTGTCATAATATAATAGAGACAGTAGATCTAGCTGGTCTATCATATTATAATGGACACAGTAGATCTAGCTGGTCTGTCATAATATAATAGAGACTGTAGATCTAGCTGGTCTGTCAAATTATAATAGAGACAGTAAATCGAGCTGGTCTGTCATATTATAATACAGACAGTTGATCTCGCTGGTCTGTCATATTATAATAGAGACAGTAGATCTCGCTGGTCTGTCATAATAGAATAGAGACAGTAGATCTACCTGGTCTGTCATATTATAATAGAGACAGTAGATTTTGCTGGTCTGTCATATTATAATAGAGACAGTAGATCTCGCTGGTCTGTCATAATAGAATAGAGACAGTAGATCGAGCTGGTCTGTCATATTATAATGGAGACAGTAGATCTAGCTGTTCTGTCATAATATGAGACCGTAGATCTAGCTGGTCTGTCATATTATAATAGAGACAGTAGATCTAGCTGGTCTGTCATAATATAATAGAGACAGTATATCTAGCTGGTCCGTCATAATATAGCAGAGACAGTAGATCTAGCTGATCTGTCATAAAATAATAGAGACAGTAGATCTAGCTGGTCTGTCATAAAATAATAGAGACAGTAGGTCTAGCTGGTCTGTCATAATATAATAGAGACAGTAGATCGAGCTGGTCTGTCATATTATAATACAGACAGTTGATCTCGCTGGTCTGTCATATTATAATAGAGACAGTAGATCTAGCTGGTCTGTCATATTATAATGGAGACAGTAGATATATCTGGTCTGTCAAATTATAATAGAGACAGTAGATCTAGCTGGTCTGTCATAATAGAATAGAGACAGTAGATCTAGCTGTTCTGTCATAATATGAGACAGTAGATCTCGCTGGTCTTTCATATTATAATAGAGACAGTAGATCTACCTGGTCTGTCATAATATAATAGATACAGTAGATCTACCTGGTCTGTCATAGAATAATAGAGACAGTAGATCTAGCTGGTCTGTCATAATAGAGACAGTAGATCGAGCTGGTCTGTCATATTATAATGGAGACAGTAGATCTAGCTGTTCTGTCATAATATGAGACAGTAGATCTAGCTGGTCTTTCATATTATAATAGAGACAGTAGATCTACCTGGTCTGTCATAATATAATAGATACAGTAGATCTACCTGGTCTGTCATAGAATAATAGAGACAGTAGATCTAGCTGGTCTGTCATAATAGAGACAGTAGATCGAGCTGGTCTGTCATATTATAATGGAGACAGTAGATCTAGCTGTTCTGTCATAATATGAGACAGTAGATCTAGCTGGTCTTTCATATTATAATACAGACAGTAGATCTACCTGGTCTGTCATAATATAATAGATACAGTAGATCTACCTGGTCTGTCATAGAATAATAGAGACAGTAGATCTAGCTGGTCTGTCATAATATGATAGAGACAGTAGATCTAGCTGATCTGTCATAAAATAATAGAGACAGTAGATCGAGCTGGTCTGTCATGTTATAATAGAAACAGTAGATCTAGCTGGTCTGTCATATTATAATAGAGACAGTAGATCTAGCTGTTCTGTCATAATATGAGACAGTAGATCTCGCTGGTCTTTCATATTATAATAGAGACAGTAGATCTCGCTGGTCTGTCATAATAGAATAGAGACAGTAGATCTACCTGGTCTGTCATATTATAATAGAGACAGTAGATTTTGCTGGTCTGTCATATTATAATAGAGACAGTAGATCTCGCTGGTCTGTCATAATAGAATAGAGACAGTAGATCGAGCTGGTCTGTCATATTATAATGGGGACAGTAGATCTAGCTGGTCTGTCATAATAGAATAGAGATAGTAGATCTAGCTGGTCTGTCACATTATAATAGAGACATTAGATCGAGCTGGTCTGTCATATTATAATGGAGACAGTAGATCTAGCTGGTCTGTCATATTATAATAGAGACAGTACATCTAGCTGGTCTGTCAAATTATAATAGAGACAGTAGATCGAGCTGGTCTTTCATGTTATAATAGAAACAGTAGATCTAGCTGGTCTGTCATAATATAATAGAGACAGTATATCTAGCTGGTCTGTCAAATTATAATAGAGACAGTAGATCGAGCTGGTCTTTCATATTATAATAGAAACAGTAGATCTAGCTGGTCTGTCATATTATAATAGAGACAGTAGATCTAGCTGTTCTGTCATAATATGAGACAGTAGATTTAGCTGGTCTTTCATATTATAATAGAGACAGTAGATCTACCTGGTCTGTCATAATATAATAGATACAGTAGATCTACCTGGTCTGTCATAGAATAATAGAGACAGTAGATCTATCTGGTCTGTCATAATATGATAGAGACAGTAGATCGAGCTGGTCTTTCATGTTATAATAGAAACAGTAGATCTAGCTGGTCTGTCATAATATAATAGAGACAGTATATCTAGCTGGTCTGTCAAATTATAATAGAGACAGTAGATCGAGCTGGTCTTTCATATTATAATAGAAACAGTAGATCTAGCTGGTCTGTCATATTATAATAGAGACAGTAGATCTAGCTGTTCTGTCATAATATGAGACAGTAGATCTCGCTGGTCTTTCATATTATAATAGAGACAGTAGATCTCGCTGGTCTGTCATAATAGAATAGAGACAGTAGATCTACCTGGTCTGTCATATTATAATAGAGACAGTAGATTTTGCTGGTCTGTCATATTATAACCGAGACAGTAGATCTAGCTGTTCTGTCATAATATGAGACAGTAGATCTAGCTGGTCTGTCATATTATAATAGAGACAATAGATCTAGCTGGTCTGTCATATTATAATGGGGACAGTAGATATAGCTGGTCTGTCATAATAGAATAGAGATAGTAGATCTAGCTGGTCTGTCACATTATAATAGAGACATTAGATCGAGCTGGTCTGTCATATTATAATACAGACAGTTGATCTCGCTGGTCTGTCATATTATAATAGAGACAGTAGATCTAGCTGGTCTGTCATATTATAATGGAGACAGTAGATCTAGCTGGTCTGTCATATTATAATAGAGACAGTACATCTAGCTGGTCTGTCATAATAGAATAGAGACAGTAGATCTAGCTGTTCTGTCATAATATGAGACAGTAGATCTAGCTGGTCTTTCATATTATAATAGAGACAGTAGATCTACCTGGTCTGTCATAATATAATAGATACAGTAGATCTACCTGGTCTGTCATAGAATAATAGAGACAGTAGATCTATCTGGTCTGTCTTATTATAATAGAGACAGTAGATCTAGCTGGTCTGTCATAATATAATAGAGACAGTATATCTAGCTGGTCTGTCAAATTATAATAGAGACAGTAGATCTAGCTGGTCCGTCATAATATAGCAGAGACAGTAGATCTAGCTGATCTGTCGTAAAATAATAGAGACAGTAGATCGAGCTGGTCTTTCATGTTATAATAGAAACAGTAGATCTAGCTGGTCTGTCATAATATAATAGAGACAGTATATCTAGCTGGTCTGTCAAATTATAATAGAGACAGTAGATCGAGCTGGTCTGTCATATTATAATACAGACAGTTGATCTCGCTGGTCTGTCATATTATAATAGAGACAGTAGATCTAGCTGGTCTGTCATAATATAATAGAGACAGTAGATCTAGCTGGTCTATCATATTATAATGGACACAGTAGATCTAGCTGGTCTGTCATAATATAATAGAGACTGTAGATCTAGCTGGTCTGTCATATTATAACGGAGACAGTAGATGTCGCTGGTCTGTCATAATATAATAGAGACAGTAGATCTAGCTGGTCTGTCATATTATAACGGAGACAGTAGATCTAGCTGGTCTGTCATATTATAACAGAGACAGTAGATCTAGCTGGTCTGTCATATTATAATAGAGACAGTAGATCTAGCTGTTCTGTCATAATATGAGACAGTAGATCTAGCTGGTCTTTCATATTATAATAGAGACAGTAGATCTACCTGGTCTGTCATAATATAATAGATACAGTAGATCTACCTGGTCTGTCATAGAATAATAGAGACAGTAGATCTAGCTGGTCTGTCATAATATAGCAGAGACAGTAGATCTACCTGGTCTGTCATAAAATAATAGAGACAGTAGATCTAGCTGGTCTGTCATAATATGATAGAGACAGTAGATCTAGCTGATCTGTCATAAAATAATAGAGACAGTAGATCGAGCTGGTCTTTCATGTTATAATAGAAACATTAGATCTACCTGGTCTGTCATAATATAATAGAGACAGTATATCTAGCTGGTCTGTCACATTATAGCAGAGACAGTAGATCTAGCTGATCTGTCATAAAATAATAGAGACAGTAGATCGAGCTGGTCTTTCATGTTATAATAGAAACAGTAGATCTAGCTGGTCTGTCATAATATAATAGAGACAGTATATCTAGCTGGTCTGTCAAATTATAATAGAGACAGTAGATCGAGCTGGTCTGTCATATTATAATACAGACAGTTGATCTCGCTGGTCTGTCATATTATAATAGAGACAGTAGATCTAGCTGGTCTGTCATAATATAATAGAGACAGTAGATCTAGCTGGTCTATCATATTATAATGGACACAGTAGATCTAGCTGGTCTGTCATAATATAATAGAGACTGTAGATTCTAGCTGGTCTGTCATATTATAACGGAGACAGTAGATGTCGCTGGTCTGTCATAATATAATAGAGACAGTAGATCTAGCTGGTCTGTCATATTATAACGGAGACAGTAGATCTAGCTGGTCTGTCATATTATAACAGAGACAGTAGATCTAGCTGGTCTGTCATATTATAATAGAGACAGTAGATCTAGCTGTTCTGTCATAATATGAGACAGTAGATCTAGCTGGTCTTTCATATTATAATAGAGACAGTAGATCTACCTGGTCTGTCATAATATAATAGATACAGTAGATCTACCTGGTCTGTTATAGAATAATAGATACAGTAGATCTACCTGGTCTGTTATAGAATAATAGAGACAGTAGATCTAGCTGGTCTGTCATAATATAGCAGAGACAGTAGATCTACCTGGTCTGTCATAAAATAATAGAGACAGTAGATCTAGCTGGTCTGTCATAATATGATAAAGACAGTAGATCTAGCTGATCTGTCATAAAATAATAGAGACAGTAGATCGAGCTGGTCTTTCATGTTATAATAGAAACAGTAGATCTACCTGGTCTGTCATAATATAATAGAGACAGTATATCTAGCTGGTCTGTCACATTATAATAGAGACAGTAGATCTAGCTGGTCTGTCATAATATAGCAGAGACAGTAGATCTACCTGGTCTGTCATAAAATAATAGAGACAGTAGATCGAGCTGTTCTTTCATGTTATAATAGAAACAGTAGATCTACCTGGTCTGTCATAATATAATAGAGACAGTAGATCTAGCTGGTCTGTCATAGTATAATCGAGACAGTAGATCTAGCTGTTCTGTCATAATATGAGACAGTAGATCTAGCTGGTCTGTCATATTATAATAGAGACAATAGATCTAGCTGGTCTGTCATATTATAATGGGGACAGTAGATATAGCTGGTCTGTCATAATAGAATAGAAATAGTAGATCTAGCTGGTCTGTCACATTATAATAGAGACAGTAGATCTAGCTGGTCTGTCATATTATAATAGAGACAGTAGATCTAGCTGGTCTGTCATATTATAATACAGACAGTAGATCTCACTGGTCTGTCATATTATAATAGAGACAGTAGATCTAGCTGGTCTGTCATATTATAATGGAGACAGTAGATCTAGCTGGTCTGTCATATTATAATAGAGACAGTACATCTAGCTGGTCTGTCATAATAGAATAGAGACAGTAGATCTAGCTGTTCTGTCATAATAGGAGACAGTAGATCTAGCTGGTCTTTCATATTATAATAGAGACAGTAGATCTACCTGGTCTGTCATAATATAATAGATACAGTAGATCTACCTGGTCTGTCATAGAATAATAGAGACAGTAGATCTAGCTGGTCTGTCATATTATAATAGAGACAGTAGATCTAGCTGGTCTGTCATAATATAATAGAGACAGTATATCTAGCTGGTCTGTCAAATTATAATAGAGACAGTAGATCTTGCTGGTCCGTCATAATATAGCAGAGACAGTAGATCTAGCTGATCTGTCATAAAATAATAGAGACAGTAGATCGAGCTGGTCTTTCATGTTATAATAGAAACAGTAGATCTAGCTGGTCTGTCATAATATAATAGAGACAGTATATCTAGCTGGTCTGTCATATTATAATAGAGACAGTAGATTTTGCTGGTCTGTTATATTATAATAGAGACAGTAGATCTCGCTGGTCTGTCATAATAGAATAGAGACAGTAGATCGAGCTGGTCTGTCATATTATAATGGAGACAGTAGATCTAGCTGTTCTGTCATAATATGAGACCGTAGATCTAGCTGGTCTGTCATATTATAATAGAGACAGTAGATCTAGCTGGTCTGTCATAATATAATAGAGACAGTATATCTAGCTGGTCTGTCAAATTATAATAGAGACAGTAGATCTAGCTGGTCCGTCATAATATAGCAGAGACAGTAGATCTAGCTGATCTGTCATAAAATAATAGAGACAGTAGATCTAGCTGGTCTGTCATAATATAATAGAGACAGTAGATCTAGCTGGTCTATCATATTATAATGGACACAGTAGATCTAGCTGGTCTGTCATAATATAATAGAGACTGTAGATCTAGCTGGTCTGTCAAATTATAATAGAGACAGTAGATCTAGCTGGTCTGTCATAATATAGCAGAGACAGTAGATCTAGCTGATCTGTCATAAAATAATAGAGACAGTAGATCTAGCTGGTCTGTCATAATATAATAGAGACAGTAGATCTAGCTGGTCTATCATATTATAATGGACACAGTAGAACTAGCTGGTCTGTCATAATATAACAGAGACTGTAGATCTAGCTGGTCTGTCATATTATAATAGAGACAGTAGATGTCGCTGGTCTGTCATAATATCATAGAGACAGTAGATCTAGCTGGTCTGTCATATTATAATGGAGACAGTAGATCTAGCTGGTCTGTCATATTATAATAGAGACAGTAGATCTAGCTGGTCTGTCATAATATAATAGAGACAGTATATCTATCTGGTCTGTCAAATTATAATAGAGACAGTAGATCGAGCTGGTCTGTCATATTATAACAGAGAAAGTAGATCTAGCTGATCTGTCATAATATAATAGAGACAGTAGATCTAGCTGGTCTATCATATTATAATGGACACAGTAGATCTAGCTGGTCTGTCATAATATAATAGAGACTGTAGATCTAGCTGGTCTGTCATATTATAATAGAGACAGTAGATCTAGCTGGTCTGTCATATTATAATGGAGACAGTACATCTAGCTGGTCTGTCATATTATAATAGAGACAGTAGATCTAGCTGTTCTGTCATAATATGAGACAGTAGATCTCACTGGTCTTTCATATTATAATAGAGACAGTAGATCTCGCTGGTCTGTCATAATAGAATAGAGACAGTAGATCTACCTGGTCTGTCATAATCTAATAGAGACAGTAGATTTTGCTGGTCTGTCATATTATAATAGAGACAGTAGATCTCGCTGGTCTGTCATAATAGAATAGAGACAGTAGATCGAGCTGGTCTGTCATATTATAATGGAGACAGTAGATCTAGCTGTTCTGTCATAATATGAGACAGTAGATCTAGCTGGTCTGTCATATTATAATAGAGACAGTAGATCTAGCTGGTCTGTCATATTATAATGGGGACAGTAGATCTAGCTGGTCTGTCATAATAGAATAGAGACAGTAGATCTAGCTGTTCTGTCATAATATAATAGAGACAGTAGATCTACCTGGTCTGTCATATTATAATAGAGACAGTAGATCTAGCTGGTCTGTCATAATATAGCAGAGACAGTAGATCTAGCTGATCTGTCATAAAATAATAGAGACAGTAGATCTAGCTGGTCTGTCATAATATAATAGAGACAGTAGATCTAGCTGGTCTATCATATTATAATGGACACAGTAGATCTAGCTGATCTGTCATAATATAATAGAGACTGTAGATCTAGCTGGTCTTTCATGTTATAATAGAAACAGTAGATCTAGCTGGTCTGTCATAATATAATAGAGACAGTATATCTAGCTGGTCTGTCAAATTATAATAGAGACAGTAGATCTAACTGTTCTGTCATAATATGAGACAGTAGATCTCGCTGCTCTTTCATATTATAATAGAGACAGTAGATCTCGCTGGTCTGTCATAATAGAATAGAGACAGTAGGTTTTTATGGTCTGTCATATTATAATAGAGACAGTAGATCTAGCTGGTCTGTCATATTATAATAGAGACAGTAGATCTAGCTGGTCCGTCATAATATAGCAGAGACAGTAGATCTAGCTGATCTGTCATAAAATAATAGAGACAGTAGATCTAGCTGGTCTGTCATAATATAATAGAGACAGTAGATCTAGCTGGTCTATCATATTATAATGGACACAGTAGATCTAGCTGATCTGTCATAATATAATAGAGACTGTAGATCTAGCTGGTCTGTCAAATTATAATAGAGACAGTAGATCGAGCTGGTCTGTCATATTATAATACAGACAGTTGATCTAGCTGGTCTGTCATATTATAATAGAGACAGTAGATCTAGCTGGTCTGTCATAATATAATAGAGACAGTAGATCTAGCTGGTCTGTCATATTATAATGGAGACAGTACATCTAGCTGGTCTCTCATATTATAATAGAGACAGTAGATCTAGCTGGTCTGTCATATTATAATAGAGACAGTAGATCTAGCTGTTCTGTCATAATATGAGACAGTAGATCTCACTGGTCTTTCATATTATAATAGAGACAGTAGATCTCGCTGGTCTGTCATAATAGAATAGAGACAGTAGATCTACCTGGTCTGTCATAATCTAATAGAGACAGTAGATTTTGCTGGTCTGTCATATTATAATAGAGACAGTAGATCTCGCTGGTCTGTCATAATAGAATAGAGACAGTAGATCGAGCTGGTCTGTCATATTATAATGGAGACAGTAGATCTAGCTGTTCTGTCATAATATGAGACAGTAGATCTAGCTGGTCTGTCATATTATAATAGAGACAGTAGATCTAGCTGGTCTGTCATATTATAATGGGGACAGTAGATCTAGCTGGTCTGTCATAATAGAATAGAGACAGTAGATCTAGCTGTTCTGTCATAATATAATAGAGACAGTAGATCTACCTGGTCTGTCATATTATAATAGAGACAGTAGATCTAGCTGGTCTGTCATAATATAGCAGAGACAGTAGATCTAGCTGATCTGTCATAAAATAATAGAGACAGTAGATCGAGCTGGTCTTTCATGTTATAATAGAAACAGTAGATCGAGCTGGTCTGTCATATTATAATACAGACAGTTGATCTCGCTGGTCTGTCATATTATAATAGAGACAGTAGATCTAGCTGGTCTGTCATAATATAATAGAGACAGTAGATCTAGCTGGTCTATCATATTATAATGGACACAGTAGATCTAGCTGGTCTGTCATAATATAATAGAGACTGTAGATCTAGCTGGTCTGTCAAATTATAATAGAGACAGTAGATCGAGCTGGTCTGTCATATTATAATACAGACAGTTGATCTCGCTGGTCTGTCATATTATAATAGAGACAGTAGATCTAGCTGGTCTGTCATAATATGAGACAGTAGATCTTGCTGGTCTTTCATATTATAATAGAGACAGTAGATCTACCTGGTCTGTCATAATCTAATAGAGACAGTAGATTTTGCTGGTCTGTCATATTATAATGGAGACAGTAGATCTAGCTGTTCTGTCATAATATGAGACAGTAGATCTAGCTGGTCTTTCATATTATAATAGAGACAGTAGATCTACCTGGTCTGTCATAATATAATAGATACAGTAGATGTACCTGGTCTGTCATAGTATAATAGAGACAGTAGATGTAGCTGGTCTGTCATAATATTATAGAGACAGTAGATCTAGCTGATCTGTCATAAAATAATAGAGACAGTAGATCTAGCTGGTCTGTCATAATATAATAGAGACAGTAGATCTAGCTGGTCTATCATATTATAATGGACACAGTAGATCTAGCTGATCTGTCTGGTCTGTCAAATTATAATAGACACAGTAGATCTAGCTGGTCTGTCATAATATAACAGAGACAGTTGATCTAGCTGGTCTGTCATATTATAATAGAGACAGTAGATCTAGCTGGTCTGTCATAATATAATAGAGACAGTATATCTATCTGGTCTGTCAAATTATAATAGAGACAGTAGATCGAGCTGGTCTGTCATATTATAATACAGACAGTTGATCTCGCTGGTCTGTCATATTATAATAGAGAGAGTAGATCTAGCTGTTCTGTCATATTATAATAGAGACAATAGATCTAGCTGTTCTGTCATAATATGAGACAGTAGATCTCACTGGTCTTTCATATTATAATAGAGACAGTAGATCTCGCTGGTCTGTCATAATAGAATAGAGACAGTAGATCTACCTGGTCTGTCATAATCTACTAGAGACAGTAGATTTTGCTGGTCTGTCATATTATAATAGAGACAGTAGATCTCGCTGGTCTGTCATAATAGAATAGAGACAGTAGATCGAGCTGGTCTGTCATATTATAATGGAGACAGTAGATCTAGCTGTTCTGTCATAATATGAGACAGTAGATCTAGCTGGTCTGTCATATTATAATAGAGACAGTAGATCTAGCTGGTCTGTCATATTATAATGGGGACAGTAGATCTAGCTGGTCTGTCATAATAGAATAGAGACAGTAGATCTAGCTGTTCTGTCATAATATAATAGAGACAGTAGATCTACCTGGTCTGTCATATTATAATAGAGACAGTAGATCTAGCTGGTCTGTCATAATATAGCAGAGACAGTAGATCTAGCTGATCTGTCATAAAATAATAGAGACAGTAGATCGAGCTGGTCTTTCATGTTATAATAGAAACAGTAGATCTAGCTGGTCTGTCATAATAGAATAGAGACAGTAGATCGAGCTGGTCTGTCATATTATAATGGAGACAGTAGATCTAGCTGTTCTGTCATAATATGAGACAGTAGATCTAGCTGGTCTGTCATATTATAATAGAGACAGTAGATCTAGCTGGTCTGTCATAATATGATAGAGACAGTAGATCTAGCTGATCTGTCATAAAATAATAGAGACAGTAGATCGAGCTGGTCTTTCATGTTATAATAGAAACAGTAGATCTAGCTGATCTGTCATAAAATAATAGAGACAGTAGATCGAGCTGGTCTTTCATGTTATAATAGAAACAGTAGATCTAGCTGGTCTGTCATAATATAATAGAGACAGTATATCTAGCTGGTCTGTCAAATTATAATAGAGACAGTAGATCGAGCTGGTCTTTCATATTATAATAGAAACAGTAGATCTAGCTGGTCTGTCATATTATAATAGAGACAGTAGATCTAGCTGTTCTGTCATAATATGAGACAGTAGATCTCGCTGGTCTTTCATATTATAATAGAGACAGTAGATCTCGCTGGTCTGTCATAATAGAATAGAGACAGTAGATCTACCTGGTCTGTCATATTATAATAGAGACAGTAGATTTTGCTGGTCTGTCATATTATAATAGAGACAGTAGATCTCGCTGGTCTGTCATAATAGAATAGAGACAGTAGATCGAGCTGGTCTGTCATATTATAATGGGGACAGTAGATCTAGCTGGTCTGTCATAATAGAATAGAGATAGTAGATCTAGCTGGTCTGTCACATTATAATAGAGACATTAGATCGAGCTGGTCTGTCATATTATAATGGAGACAGTAGATCTAGCTGGTCTGTCATATTATAATAGAGACAGTAGATCTAGCTGGTCTGTCATATTATAATGGGAACAGTAGATCTAGCTGGTCTGTCATAATAGAATAGAGACAGTAGATCTATCTGGTCTGTCACATTATAATAGAGACATTAGATCTAGCTGGTCTGTCATATAATACAGACAGTTGATCTAGCTGGTCTGTCATATTATAATAGAGACAGTAGATCTCGCTGGTCTGTCATAATAGAATAGAGACAGTAGATCTACCTGGTCTGTCATAATCTAATAGAGACAGTAGATTTTGCTGGTCTGTCATATTATAATAGAGACAGTAGATCTCGCTGGTCTGTCATAATAGAATAGAGACAGTAGATCGAGCTGGTCTGTCATATTATAATGGAGACAGTAGATCTAGCTGTTCTGTCATAATATGAGACAGTAGATCTAGCTGGTCTGTCATATTATAATAGAGACAGTAGATCTAGCTGGTCTGTCATATTATAATGGGGACAGTAGATCTAGCTGGTCTGTCATAATAGAATAGAGACAGTAGATCTAGCTGTTCTGTCATAATATAATAGAGACAGTAGATCTACCTGGTCTGTCATATTATAATAGAGACAGTAGATCTAGCTGGTCTGTCATAATATAGCAGAGACAGTAGATCTAGCTGATCTGTCATAAAATAATAGAGACAGTAGATCGAGCTGGTCTTTCATGTTATAATAGAAACAGTAGATCGAGCTGGTCTGTCATATTATAATACAGACAGTTGATCTCGCTGGTCTGTCATATTATAATAGAGACAGTAGATCTAGCTGGTCTGTCATAATATAATAGAGACAGTAGATCTAGCTGGTCTATCATATTATAATGGACACAGTAGATCTAGCTGGTCTGTCATAATATAATAGAGACTGTAGATCTAGCTGGTCTGTCAAATTATAATAGAGACAGTAGATCGAGCTGGTCTGTCATATTATAATACAGACAGTTGATCTCGCTGGTCTGTCATATTATAATAGAGACAGTAGATCTAGCTGGTCTGTCATAATATGAGACAGTAGATCTCGCTGGTCTTTCGTAGATCTACCTGGTCTGTCATAATCTAATAGAGACAGTAGATTTTGCTGGTCTGTCATATTATAATGGAGACAGTAGATCTAGCTGTTCTGTCATAATATGAGACAGTAGATCTAGCTGGTCTTTCATATTATAATAGAGACAGTAGATCTACCTGGTCTGTCATAATATAATAGATACAGTAGATCTACCTGGTCTGTCATAGTATAATAATGACAGTAGATCTAGCTGGTCTGTCATAATATGATAGAGACAGTAGATCTAGCTGATCTGTCATAAAATAATAGAGACAGTAGATCTAGCTGGTCTGTCATAATATAATAGAGACAGTAGATCTAGCTGGTCTATCATATTATAATGGACACAGTAGATCTAGCTGATCTGTCATAATATAATAGAGACTGTAGATCTATCTGGTCTGTCAAATTATAATAGAGACAGTAGATCGAGCTGGTCTGTCATATTATAATACAGACAGTTGATCTAGCTGGTCTGTCATATTATAATAGAGACAGTAGATCTAGCTGGTCTGTCATAATATAATAGAGACAGTAGATCTAGCTGGTCTATCATATTATAATGGACACAGTAGATCTAGCTGGTCTGTCATAATATAACAGAGACTGTAGATCTAGCTGGTCTGTCATATTATAATAGAGACAGTAGATGTCGCTGGTCTGTCATAATATCATAGAGACAGTAGATCTAGCTGGTCTGTCATATTATAATAGAGACAGTAGATCTAGCTGGTCTGTCATAATATAATAGAGACAGTATATCTATCTGGTCTGTCAAATTATAATAGAGACAGTAGATCGAGCTGGTCTGTCATATTATAATACAGACAGTTGATCTCGCTGGTCTGTCATAATAGAATAGAGACAATAGATCTAGCTGTTCTGTCATAATATGAGACAGTAGATCTAGCTGGTCTGTCATATTATAATAGAGACAGTAGATCTAGCTGGTCTGTCATATTATAATGGGGACAGTAGATCTAGCTGGTCTGTCATAATAGAATAGAGACAGTAGATCTAGCTGTTCTGTCATAATATAATAGAGACAGTAGATCTACCTGGTCTGTCATATTATAATAGAGACAGTAGATCTAGCTGGTCTGTCATAATATAGCAGAGACAGTAGATCTAGCTGATCTGTCATAAAATAATAGAGACAGTAGATCGAGCTGGTCTTTCATGTTATAATAGAAACAGTAGATCTAGCTGGTCTGTCATAATAGAATAGAGACAGTAGATCGAGCTGGTCTGTCATATTATAATGGAGACAGTAGATCTAGCTGTTCTGTCATAATATGAGACAGTAGATCTAGCTGGTCTGTCATATTATAATAGAGACAGTAGATCTAGCTGGTCTGTCATAATATGATAGAGACAGTAGATCTAGCTGATCTGTCATAAAATAATAGAGACAGTAGATCGAGCTGGTCTTTCATGTTATAATAGAAACAGTAGATCTAGCTGGTCTGTCATAATATAATAGAGACAGTATATCTAGCTGGTCTGTCAAATTATAATAGAGACAGTAGATCGAGCTGGTCTTTCATATTATAATAGAAACAGTAGATCTAGCTGGTCTGTCATATTATAATAGAGACAGTAGATCTCGCTGGTCTTTCATATAATAATAGAGACAGTAGATCTCGCTGGTCTGTCATAATAGAATAGAGACAGTAGATCTACCTGGTCTGTCATATTATAATAGAGACAGTAGATTTTGCTGGTCTGTCATATTATAATAGAGACAGTAGATCTCGCTGGTCTGTCATAATAGAATAGAGACAGTAGATCGAGCTGGTCTGTCATATTATAATGGGGACAGTAGATCTAGCTGGTCTGTCATAATAGAATAGAGATAGTAGATCTAGCTGGTCTGTCACATTATAATAGAGACATTAGATCGAGCTGGTCTGTCATATTATAATGGAGACAGTAGATCTAGCTGGTCTGTCATATTATAATAGAGACAGTACATCTAGCTGGTCTGTCATAATAGAATAGAGACAGTAGATCGAGCTGGTCTGTCATATTATAATGGAGACAGTAGATCTAGCTGTTCTGTCATAATATGAGACAGTAGATCTACCTGGTCTGTCATATTATAATAGAGACAGTAGATCTACCTGGTCTGTCATAATATAATAGATACAGTAGATCTACCTGGTCTGTCATAGAACAATAGAGACAGTAGATCTATCTGGTCTGTCATAATATGATAGAGACAGTAGATCGAGCTGGTCTATCATATTATAATGGACACAGTAGATCTAGCTGGTCTGTCATAATATAATAGAGACTGTAGATCTAGCTGGTCTGTCAAATTATAATAGAGACAGTAGATCGAGCTGGTCTGTCATATTATAATACAGACAGTTGATCTCGCTGGTCTGTCATATTATAATAGAGACAGTAGATCTAGCTGGTCTGTCATAATATGAGACAGTAGATCTCGCTGGTCTTTCGTAGATCTACCTGGTCTGTCATAATCTAATAGAGACAGTAGATTTTGCTGGTCTGTCATATTATAATGGAGACAGTAGATCTAGCTGTTCTGTCATAATATGAGACAGTAGATCTAGCTGGTCTTTCATATTATAATAGAGACAGTAGATCTACCTGGTCTGTCATAATATAATAGATACAGTAGATCTACCTGGTCTGTCATAGTATAATAATGACAGTAGATCTAGCTGGTCTGTCATAATATGATAGAGACAGTAGATCTAGCTGATCTGTCATAAAATAATAGAGACAGTAGATCTAGCTGGTCTGTCATAATATAATAGAGACAGTAGATCTAGCTGGTCTATCATATTATAATGGACACAGTAGATCTAGCTGATCTGTCATAATATAATAGAGACTGTAGATCTATCTGGTCTGTCAAATTATAATAGAGACAGTAGATCGAGCTGGTCTTTCATATTATAATAGAAACAGTAGATCTAGCTGGTCTGTCATATTATAATAGAGACAGTAGATCTCGCTGGTCTTTCATATAATAATAGAGACAGTAGATCTCGCTGGTCTGTCATAATAGAATAGAGACAGTAGATCTACCTGGTCTGTCATATTATAATAGAGACAGTAGATTTTGCTGGTCTGTCATATTATAATAGAGACAGTAGATCTCGCTGGTCTGTCATAATAGAATAGAGACAGTAGATCGAGCTGGTCTGTCATATTATAATGGGGACAGTAGATCTAGCTGGTCTGTCATAATAGAATAGAGATAGTAGATCTAGCTGGTCTGTCACATTATAATAGAGACATTAGATCGAGCTGGTCTGTCATATTATAATGGAGACAGTAGATCTAGCTGGTCTGTCATATTATAATAGAGACAGTACATCTAGCTGGTCTGTCATAATAGAATAGAGACAGTAGATCGAGCTGGTCTGTCATATTATAATGGAGACAGTAGATCTAGCTGTTCTGTCATAATATGAGACAGTAGATCTACCTGGTCTGTCATATTATAATAGAGACAGTAGATCTACCTGGTCTGTCATAATATAATAGATACAGTAGATCTACCTGGTCTGTCATAGAACAATAGAGACAGTAGATCTATCTGGTCTGTCATAATATGATAGAGACAGTAGATCGAGCTGGTCTATCATATTATAATGGACACAGTAGATCTAGCTGGTCTGTCATAATATAATAGAGACTGTAGATCTAGCTGGTCTGTCAAATTATAATAGAGACAGTAGATCGAGCTGGTCTGTCATATTATAATACAGACAGTTGATCTCGCTGGTCTGTCATATTATAATAGAGACAGTAGATCTAGCTGGTCTGTCATAATATGAGACAGTAGATCTCGCTGGTCTTTCGTAGATCTACCTGGTCTGTCATAATCTAATAGAGACAGTAGATTTTGCTGGTCTGTCATATTATAATGGAGACAGTAGATCTAGCTGTTCTGTCATAATATGAGACAGTAGATCTAGCTGGTCTTTCATATTATAATAGAGACAGTAGATCTACCTGGTCTGTCATAATATAATAGATACAGTAGATCTACCTGGTCTGTCATAGTATAATAATGACAGTAGATCTAGCTGGTCTGTCATAATATGATAGAGACAGTAGATCTAGCTGATCTGTCATAAAATAATAGAGACAGTAGATCTAGCTGGTCTGTCATAATATAATAGAGACAGTAGATCTAGCTGGTCTATCATATTATAATGGACACAGTAGATCTAGCTGATCTGTCATAATATAATAGAGACTGTAGATCTATCTGGTCTGTCAAATTATAATAGAGACAGTAGATCGAGCTGGTCTGTCATATTATAATACAGACAGTTGATCTAGCTGGTCTGTCATATTATAATAGAGACAGTAGATCTAGCTGGTCTGTCATAATATAATAGAGACAGTAGATCTAGCTGGTCTATCATATTATAATGGACACAGTAGATCTAGCTGGTCTGTCATAATATAACAGAGACTGTAGATCTAGCTGGTCTGTCATATTATAATAGAGACAGTAGATGTCGCTGGTCTGTCATAATATCATAGAGACAGTAGATCTAGCTGGTCTGTCATATTATAATGGAGACAGTAGATCTAGCTGGTCTGTCATAATAGAATAGAGACAATAGATCTAGCTGTTCTGTCATAATATGAGACAGTAGATCTAGCTGGTCTGTCATATTATAATAGAGACAGTAGATCTAGCTGGTCTGTCATATTATAATGGGGACAGTAGATCTAGCTGGTCTGTCATAATAGAATAGAGACAGTAGATCTAGCTGTTCTGTCATAATATAATAGAGACAGTAGATCTACCTGGTCTGTCATATTATAATAGAGACAGTAGATCTAGCTGGTCTGTCATAATATAGCAGAGACAGTAGATCTAGCTGATCTGTCATAAAATAATAGAGACAGTAGATCGAGCTGGTCTTTCATGTTATAATAGAAACAGTAGATCTAGCTGGTCTGTCATAATAGAATAGAGACAGTAGATCGAGCTGGTCTGTCATATTATAATGGAGACAGTAGATCTAGCTGTTCTGTCATAATATGAGACAGTAGATCTAGCTGGTCTGTCATATTATAATAGAGACAGTAGATCTAGCTGGTCTGTCATAATATGATAGAGACAGTAGATCTAGCTGATCTGTCATAAAATAATAGAGACAGTAGATCGAGCTGGTCTTTCATGTTATAATAGAAACAGTAGATCTAGCTGGTCTGTCATAATATAATAGAGACAGTATATCTAGCTGGTCTGTCAAATTACAATAGAGACAGTAGATCGAGCTGGTCTTTCATATTATAATAGAAACAGTAGATCTAGCTGGTCTGTCATATTATAATAGAGACAGTAGATCTCGCTGGTCTTTCATATTATAATAGAGACAGTAGATCTCGCTGGTCTGTCATAATAGAATAGAGACAGTAGATCTACCTGGTCTGTCATATTATAATAGAGACAGTAGATTTTGCTGGTCTGTCATATCATAATAGAGACAGTAGATCTCGCTGGTCTGTCATAATAGAATAGAGACAGTAGATCGAGCTGGTCTGTCATATTATAATGGGGACAGTAGATCTAGCTGGTCTGTCATAATAGAATAGAGATAGTAGATCTAGCTGGTCTGTCACATTATAATAGAGACATTAGATCGAGCTGGTCTGTCATATTATAATGGAGACAGTAGATCTAGCTGGTCTGTCATATTATAATAGAGACAGTACATCTAGCTGGTCTGTCATAATAGAATAGAGACAGTAGATCGAGCTGGTCTGTCATATTATAATGGAGACAGTAGATCTAGCTGTTCTGTCATAATATGAGACAGTAGATCTACCTGGTCTGTCATATTATAATAGAGACAGTAGATCTACCTGGTCTGTCATAATATAATAGATACAGTAGATCTACCTGGTCTGTCATAGAACAATAGAGACAGTAGATCTATCTGGTCTGTCATAATATGATAGAGACAGTAGATCGAGCTGGTCTTTCATGTTATAATAGAAACAGTAGATCTAGCTGGTCTGTCATAATATAATAGAGACAGTATATCTAGCTGGTCTGTCAAATTATAATAGAGACAGTAGATCGAGCTGGTCTTTCATATTATAATAGAAACAGTAGATCTAGCTGGTCTGTCATATTATAATAGAGACAGTAGATCTAGCTGTTCTGTCATAATATGAGACAGTAGATCTCGCTGGTCTTTCATATTATAATAGAGACAGTAGATCTACCTGGTCTGTCATATTATAATAGAGACAGTAGATTTTGCTGGTCTGTCATATTATAATCGAGACAGTAGATCTAGCTGTTCTGTCATAATATGAGACAGTAGATCTAGCTGGTCTGTCATATTATAATAGAGACAATAGATCTAGCTGGTCTGTCATATTATAATGGGGACAGTAGATATAGCTGGTCTGTCATAATAGAATAGAGATAGTAGATCTAGCTGGTCTGTCACATTATAATAGAGACATTAGATCGAGCTGGTCTGTCATATTATAATACAGACAGTTGATCTCGCTGGTCTGTCATATTATAATAGAGACAGTAGATCTAGCTGGTCTGTCATATTATAATGGAGACAGTAGATCTAGCTGGTCTGTCATATTATAATAGAGACAGTACATCTAGCTGGTCTGTCATAATAGAATAGAGACAGTAGATCTAGCTGTTCTGTCATAATATGAGACAGTAGATCTAGCTGGTCTTTCATATTATAATAGAGACAGTAGATCTACCTGGTCTGTCATAATATAATAGATACAGTAGATCTACCTGGTCTGTCATAGAATAATAGAGACAGTAGATCTAGCTGGTCTGTCATATTATAATAGAGACAGTAGATCTAGCTGGTCTGTCATAATATAATAGAGACAGTATATCTAGCTGGTCTGTCAAATTATAATAGAGACAGTAGATCTAGCTGGTCCGTCATAATATAGCAGAGACAGTAGATCTAGCTGATCTGTCATAAAATAATAGAGACAGTAGATCGAGCTGGTCTTTCATGTTATAATAGAAACAGTAGATCTAGCTGGTCTGTCATAATATAATAGAGACAGTATATCTAGCTGGTCTGTCAAATTATAATAGAGACAGTAGATCGAGCTGGTCTGTCATATTATAATACAGACAGTTGATCTCGCTGGTCTGTCATATTATAATAGAGACAGTAGATCTAGCTGGTCTGTCATAATATAATAGAGACAGTAGATCTAGCTGGTCTATCATATTATAATGGACACAGTAGATCTAGCTGGTCTGTCATAATATAATAGAGACTGTAGATCTAGCTGGTCTGTCATATTATAACGGAGACAGTAGATGTCGCTGGTCTGTCATAATATAATAGAGACAGTAGATCTAGCTGGTCTGTCATATTATAACGGAGACAGTAGATCTAGCTGGTCTGTCATATTATAACAGAGACAGTAGATCTAGCTGGTCTGTCATATTATAATAGAGACAGTAGATCTAGCTGTTCTGTCATAATATGAGACAGTAGATCTAGCTGGTCTTTCATATTATAATAGAGACAGTAGATCTAGCTGGTCTGTCATAATATAGCAGAGACAGTAGATCTACCTGGTCTGTCATAAAATAATAGAGACAGTAGATTTAGCTGGTCTGTCATAATATAATAGATACAGTAGATCTACCTGGTCTGTCATAGAATAATAGAGACAGTAGATCTAGCTGGTCTGTCATAATATAGCAGAGACAGTAGATCTACCTGGTCTGTCATAAAATAATAGAGACAGTAGATTTAGCTGGTCTGTCATAATATGATAGAGACAGTAGATCTAGCTGATCTGTCATAAAATAATAGAGACAGTAGATCGAGCTGGTCTTTCATGTTATAATAGAAACAGTAGATCTACCTGGTCTGTCATAATATAATAGAGACAGTATATCTAGCTGGTCTGTCACATTATAATAGAGACAGTAGATCTAGCTGGTCTGTCATAATATAGCAGAGACAGTAGATCTACCTGGTCTGTCATAAAATAATAGAGACAGTAGATCGAGCTGTTCTTTCATGTTATAATAGAAACAGTAGATCTAGCTGGTCTGTCAAATTATAATAGAGACAGTAGATCTAGCTGGTCCGTCATAATATAGCAGAGACAGTAGATCTAGCTGATCTGTCATAAAATAATAGAGACAGTAGATCGAGCTGGTCTTTCATGTTATAATAGAAACAGTAGATCTAGCTGGTCTGTCATAATATAATAGAGACAGTATATCTAGCTGGTCTGTCAAATTATAATAGAGACAGTAGATCGAGCTGGTCTGTCATATTATAATACAGACAGTTGATCTCGCTGGTCTGTCATATTATAATAGAGACAGTAGATCTAGCTGGTCTGTCATAATATAATAGAGACAGTAGATCTAGCTGGTCTATCATATTATAATGGACACAGTAGATCTAGCTGGTCTGTCATAATATAATAGAGACTGTAGATCTAGCTGGTCTGTCATATTATAATAGAGACAGTAGATGTCGCTGGTCTGTCATAATATAATAGAGACAGTAGATCTACCTGGTCTGTCATAATATAATAGAGACAGTATATCTAGCTGGTCTGTCATATTATAATAGAGACAGTAGATCTAGCTGGTCTGTCATATTATAATGGGGACAGTAGATCTAGCTGGTCTGTCATAATAGAATAGAGACAGTAGATCTGGCTGGTCTGTCACATTATAATAGAGACATTAGATCTAGCTGGTCTGTCATATAATACAGACTTTTGATCTAGCTGGTCTGTCATATTATAATAGAGACTGTAGATCTAGCTGGTCTATCATGTTATAATGGAGACAGTAGATCTAGCTGGTCTGTCATAATATAATAGAGACTGTAGATCTAGCTGGTCTGTCATATTATAATAGAGACAGTAGATCTAGCTGTTCTGTCATAATATGAGACAGTATATCTAGCTGGTCTGTCATATTATAATAGAGACAGTAGATCTAGCTGGTCTGTCATATTATAATGGGGACAGTAGATCTAGCTGGTCTGTCATAATAGAATAGAGACAGTAGATCTAGCTGGTCTGTCATATTATAATACAGACAGTTGATCTAGCTGGTCTGTCATATTATAATAGAGACAGTAGATCTAGCTGGTCTGTCATAAAATAATAGAGACTGTAGATCTAGCTGGTCTATCATGTTATAATGGAGACAGTAGATCTAGCTGGTCTGTCATAATATAATAGAGACTGTAGATCTAGCTTGTCTGTCATATTATAATAGAGACAGTAGATGTCGCTGGTCTGTCATAATATAATAGAGACAGTAGATCTAGCTGGTCCGTCATAATATAGCAGAGACAGTAGATCTAGCTGATCTGTCATAAAATAATAGAGACATTAGATCTAGCTGGTCTGTCATATTATAATACAGACAGTTGATCTAGCTGGTCTGTCATATTATAATAGAGACAGTAGATCTAGCTGGTCTGTCATAAAATAATAGAGACAGTAGATCTAGCTGGTCTGTCATAATGATAGAGACAGTAGATCTAGCTGGTCTGTCATAATATAATAGAGGCAGTAGATCTAGCTGGTCTGTCATAATATAGCAGAGACAGTAGATCTACCTGGTCTGTCATAGAATAATAGAGACAGTAGATCTAGCTGGTCTGTCATAATATGATAGAGACAGTAGATCTAGCTGATCTGTCATAAAATAATAGAGACAGTAGATCGAGCTGGTCTTTCATGTTATAATAGAAACAGTAGATCTAGCTGATCTGTCATAAAATAATAGAGACAGTTGATCTCGCTGGTCTGTCATATTATAATAGAGACAGTAGATCTAGCTGGTCTGTCATAATATAATAGAGACAGTAGATCTAGCTGGTCTATCATATTATAATGGACACAGTAGATCTAGCTGGTCTGTCATAATATAATAGAGACTGTAGATCTAGCTGGTCTGTCATAAAATAATAGAGACTGTAGATCTAGCTGGTCTGTCATATTATAACGGAGACAGTAGATGTCGCTGGTCTGTCATAATATAATAGAGACAGTAGATCTAGCTGGTCTGTCAAATTATAATAGAGACAGTAGATCGAGCTGGTCTGTCATATTATAATACAGACAGTTGATCTCGCTGGTCTGTCATATTATAATAGAGACAGTAGATCTAGCTGGTCTGTCATAATATAATAGAGACAGTAGATCTAGCTGGTCTATCATATTATAATGGACACAGTAGATCTAGCTGGTCTGTCATAATATAATAGAGACTGTAGATCTAGCTGGTCTGTCATATTATAACGGAGACAGTAGATGTCGCTGGTCTGTCATAATATAATAGAGACAGTAGATCTAGCTGGTCTGTCATATTATAACGGAGACAGTAGATCTAGCTGGTCTGTCATATTATAACAGAGACAGTAGATCTAGCTGGTCTGTCATATTATAATAGAGACAGTAGATCTAGCTGTTCTGTCATAATATGAGACAGTAGATCTAGCTGGTCTTTCATATTATAATAGAGACAGTAGATCTACCTGGTCTGTCATAATATAATAGATACAGTAGATCTACCTGGTCTGTCATAGAATAATAGAGACAGTAGATCTAGCTGGTCCGTCATAATATAGCAGAGACAGTAGATCTAGCTGATCTGTCATAAAATAATAGAGACAGTAGATCGAGCTGGTCTTTCATGTTATAATAGAAACAGTAGATCTAGCTGGTCTGTCATAATATAATAGAGACAGTATATCTAGCTGGTCTGTCAAATTATAATAGAGACAGTAGATCGAGCTGGTCTGTCATATTATAATACAGACAGTTGATCTCGCTGGTCTGTCATATTATAATAGAGACAGTAGATCTAGCTGGTCTGTCATAATATAATAGAGACAGTAGATCTAGCTGGTCTATCATATTATAATGGACACAGTAGATCTAGCTGGTCTGTCATAATATAATAGAGACTGTAGATCTAGCTGGTCTGTCATATTATAATAGAGACAGTAGATGTCGCTGGTCTGTCATAATATAATAGAGACAGTAGATCTACCTGGTCTGTCATAATATAATAGAGACAGTATATCTAGCTGGTCTGTCATATTATAATAGAGACAGTAGATCTAGCTGGTCTGTCATATTATAATGGGGACAGTAGATCTAGCTGGTCTGTCATAATAGAATAGAGACAGTAGATCTGGCTGGTCTGTCACATTATAATAGAGACATTAGATCTAGCTGGTCTGTCATATAATACAGACAGTTGATCTAGCTGGTCTGTCATATTATAATAGAGACTGTAGATCTAGCTGGTCTATCATGTTATAATGGAGACAGTAGATCTAGCTGGTCTGTCATAATATAATAGAGACTGTAGATCTAGCTGGTCTGTCATATTATAATAGAGACAGTAGATCTAGCTGTTCTGTCATAATATGAGACAGTATATCTAGCTGGTCTGTCATATTATAATAGAGACAGTAGATCTAGCTGGTCTGTCATATTATAATGGGGACAGTAGATCTAGCTGGTCTGTCATAATAGAATAGAGACAGTAGATCTAGCTGGTCTGTCATATTATAATACAGACAGTTGATCTAGCTGGTCTGTCATATTATAATAGAGACAGTAGATCTAGCTGGTCTGTCATAAAATAATAGAGACTGTAGATCTAGCTGGTCTATCATGTTATAATGGAGACAGTAGATCTAGCTGGTCTGTCATAATATAATAGAGACTGTAGATCTAGCTTGTCTGTCATATTATAATAGAGACAGTAGATGTCGCTGGTCTGTCATAATATAATAGAGACAGTAGATCTAGCTGGTCCGTCATAATATAGCAGAGACAGTAGATCTAGCTGATCTGTCATAAAAATAATAGAGACATTAGATCTAGCTGGTCTGTCATATTATAATACAGACAGTTGATCTAGCTGGTCTGTCATATTATAATAGAGACAGTAGATCTAGCTGGTCTGTCATAAAATAATAGAGACAGTAGATCTAGCTGGTCTGTCATAATGATAGAGACAGTAGATCTAGCTGGTCTGTCATAATATAATAGAGGCAGTAGATCTAGCTGGTCTGTCATAATATAGCAGAGACAGTAGATCTACCTGGTCTGTCATAGAATAATAGAGACAGTAGATCTAGCTGGTCTGTCATAATATGATAGAGACAGTAGATCTAGCTGATCTGTCATAAAATAATAGAGACAGTAGATCGAGCTGGTCTTTCATGTTATAATAGAAACAGTAGATCTAGCTGATCTGTCATAAAATAATAGAGACAGTTGATCTCGCTGGTCTGTCATATTATAATAGAGACAGTAGATCTAGCTGGTCTGTCATAATATAATAGAGACAGTAGATCTAGCTGGTCTATCATATTATAATGGACACAGTAGATCTAGCTGGTCTGTCATAATATAATAGAGACTGTAGATCTAGCTGGTCTGTCATAAAATAATAGAGACTGTAGATCTAGCTGGTCTGTCATATTATAACGGAGACAGTAGATGTCGCTGGTCTGTCATAATATAATAGAGACAGTAGATCTAGCTGGTCTGTCAAATTATAATAGAGACAGTAGATCGAGCTGGTCTGTCATATTATAATACAGACAGTTGATCTCGCTGGTCTGTCATATTATAATAGAGACAGTAGATCTAGCTGGTCTGTCATAATATAATAGAGACAGTAGATCTAGCTGGTCTATCATATTATAATGGACACAGTAGATCTAGCTGGTCTGTCATAATATAATAGAGACTGTAGATCTAGCTGGTCTGTCATATTATAACGGAGACAGTAGATGTCGCTGGTCTGTCATAATATAATAGAGACAGTAGATCTAGCTGGTCTGTCATATTATAACGGAGACAGTAGATCTAGCTGGTCTGTCATATTATAACAGAGACAGTAGATCTAGCTGGTCTGTCATATTATAATAGAGACAGTAGATCTAGCTGTTCTGTCATAATATGAGACAGTAGATCTAGCTGGTCTTTCATATTATAATAGAGACAGTAGATCTACCTGGTCTGTCATAATATAATAGATACAGTAGATCTACCTGGTCTGTCATAGAATAATAGAGACAGTAGATCTAGCTGGTCTGTCATAATATAGCAGAGACAGTAGATCTACCTGGTCTGTCATAAAATAATAGAGACAGTAGATTTAGCTGGTCTGTCATAATATGATAGAGACAGTAGATCTAGCTGATCTGTCATAAAATAATAGAGACAGTAGATCGAGCTGGTCTTTCATGTTATAATAGAAACAGTAGATCTACCTGGTCTGTCATAATATAATAGAGACAGTATATCTAGCTGGTCTGTCACATTATAATAGAGACAGTAGATCTAGCTGGTCTGTCATAATATAGCAGAGACAGTAGATCTACCTGGTCTGTCATAAAATAATAGAGACAGTAGATCGAGCTGTTCTTTCATGTTATAATAGAAACAGTAGATCTAGCTGGTCTGTCAAATTATAATAGAGACAGTAGATCTAGCTGGTCCGTCATAATATAGCAGAGACAGTAGATCTAGCTGATCTGTCATAAAATAATAGAGACAGTAGATCGAGCTGGTCTTTCATGTTATAATAGAAACAGTAGATCTAGCTGGTCTGTCATAATATAATAGAGACAGTATATCTAGCTGGTCTGTCAAATTATAATAGAGACAGTAGATCGAGCTGGTCTGTCATATTATAATACAGACAGTTGATCTCGCTGGTCTGTCATATTATAATAGAGACAGTAGATCTAGCTGGTCTGTCATAATATAATAGAGACAGTAGATCTAGCTGGTCTATCATATTATAATGGACACAGTAGATCTAGCTGGTCTGTCATAATATAATAGAGACTGTAGATCTAGCTGGTCTGTCATATTATAATAGAGACAGTAGATGTCGCTGGTCTGTCATAATATAATAGAGACAGTAGATCTACCTGGTCTGTCATAATATAATAGAGACAGTATATCTAGCTGGTCTGTCATATTATAATAGAGACAGTAGATCTAGCTGGTCTGTCATATTATAATGGGGACAGTAGATCTAGCTGGTCTGTCATAATAGAATAGAGACAGTAGATCTGGCTGGTCTGTCACATTATAATAGAGACATTAGATCTAGCTGGTCTGTCATATAATACAGACAGTTGATCTAGCTGGTCTGTCATATTATAATAGAGACTGTAGATCTAGCTGGTCTATCATGTTATAATGGAGACAGTAGATCTAGCTGGTCTGTCATAATATAATAGAGACTGTAGATCTAGCTGGTCTGTCATATTATAATAGAGACAGTAGATCTAGCTGTTCTGTCATAATATGAGACAGTATATCTAGCTGGTCTGTCATATTATAATAGAGACAGTAGATCTAGCTGGTCTGTCATATTATAATGGGGACAGTAGATCTAGCTGGTCTGTCATAATAGAATAGAGACAGTAGATCTAGCTGGTCTGTCATATTATAATACAGACAGTTGATCTAGCTGGTCTGTCATATTATAATAGAGACAGTAGATCTAGCTGGTCTGTCATAAAATAATAGAGACTGTAGATCTAGCTGGTCTATCATGTTATAATGGAGACAGTAGATCTAGCTGGTCTGTCATAATATAATAGAGACTGTAGATCTAGCTTGTCTGTCATATTATAATAGAGACAGTAGATGTCGCTGGTCTGTCATAATATAATAGAGACAGTAGATCTAGCTGGTCCGTCATAATATAGCAGAGACAGTAGATCTAGCTGATCTGTCATAAAATAATAGAGACATTAGATCTAGCTGGTCTGTCATATTATAATACAGACAGTTGATCTAGCTGGTCTGTCATATTATAATAGAGACAGTAGATCTAGCTGGTCTGTCATAAAATAATAGAGACAGTAGATCTAGCTGGTCTGTCATAATGATAGAGACAGTAGATCTAGCTGGTCTGTCATAATATAATAGAGGCAGTAGATCTAGCTGGTCTGTCATAATATAGCAGAGACAGTAGATCTACCTGGTCTGTCATAGAATAATAGAGACAGTAGATCTAGCTGGTCTGTCATAATATGATAGAGACAGTAGATCTAGCTGATCTGTCATAAAATAATAGAGACAGTAGATCGAGCTGGTCTTTCATGTTATAATAGAAACAGTAGATCTAGCTGATCTGTCATAAAATAATAGAGACAGTTGATCTCGCTGGTCTGTCATATTATAATAGAGACAGTAGATCTAGCTGGTCTGTCATAATATAATAGAGACAGTAGATCTAGCTGGTCTATCATATTATAATGGACACAGTAGATCTAGCTGGTCTGTCATAATATAATAGAGACTGTAGATCTAGCTGGTCTGTCATAAAATAATAGAGACTGTAGATCTAGCTGGTCTATCATGTTATAATGGAGACTGTAGATCTAGCTGGTCTGTCATATTATAATAGAGACAGTAGATGTCGCTGGTCTGTCATAATATAATAGAGACAGTAGATCGAGTTGGTCTGTCATATTATAATGGAGACAGTAGATCTACCTGGTCTGTCATATTATAATAGAGACAGTACATCTAGCTGGTCTGTCATAATAGAATAGAGACAGTAGATCTAGCTGTTCTGTCATAATATGAGACAGTAGATCTCGGTGGTCTTTCATATTATAGAGACAGTAGATCTTGCTGGTCTGTCATAATAGAATAGAGACAGTAGATCTACCTGGTCTGTCATAAAATAATAGAGACAGTAGATCTAGCTGGTCTGTCATAATGATAGAGACAGTAGATCTAGCTGGTCTGTCATAATATAATAGAGGCAGTAGATCTAGCTGGTCTGTCATAATATGAGACAGTAGATCTCGGTGGTCTTTCATATTATAGACAGTAGATCTTGCTGGTCTGTCATAATAGAATAGAGACAGTAGATCTTGCTGGTCTGTCATAATAGAATAGGGACAGTAGATCTACCTGGTCTGTCATAAAATAATAGAGACAGTAGATCTACCTGGTCTGTCATAAAATAATAGAGACAGTAGATCTAGCTGGTCTGTCATAATGATAGAGACAGTAGATCTAGCTGGTCTGTCATAATATAATAGAGGCAGTAGATCTAGCTGGTCTGTCATAATATAGCAGAGACAGTAGATCTACCTGGTCTGTCATAGAATAATAGAGACAGTAGAACTAGCTGGTCTGTCATAATATGATAGAGACAGTAGATCTAGCTGATCTGTCATAAAATAATAGAGACAGTAGATCGAGCTGGTCTTTCATGTTATAATAGAAACAATAGATCTAGCTGATCTGTCATAAAATAATAGAGACAGTTGATCTCGCTGGTCTGTCATATTATAATAGAGACAGTAGATCTAGCTGGTCTATCATATTATAATGGACACAGTAGATCTAGCTGGTCTGTCATATTATAATGGACACAGTAGATCTAGCTGGTCTGTCATAATATAATAGAGACTGTAGATCTAGCTGGTCTGTCATATTATAACGGAGACAGTAGATGTCGCTGGTCTGTCATAATATAATAGAGACAGTAGATCTAGCTGGTCTGTCATATTATAACGGAGACAGTAGATCTAGCTGGTCTGTCATAATATAATAGAGACAGTAGATCTAGCTGGTCTATCATATTATAATGGACACAGTAGATCTAGCTGGTCTGTCATAATATAATAGAGACTGTAGATCTAGCTGGTCTGTCATATTATAACGGAGACAGTAGATGTCGCTGGT
Source organism: Oncorhynchus keta (assembly GCF_023373465.1). Lineage (NCBI taxonomy): Eukaryota > Metazoa > Chordata > Actinopteri > Salmoniformes > Salmonidae > Oncorhynchus > Oncorhynchus keta. The sequence goes on along the minus strand of NW_026279243.1, from coordinate 18,116 downwards.
CTGTCATAATATAATAGAGACAGTAGATCTAGCTGGTCTGTCATATTATAACGGAGACAGTAGATCTAGCTGGTCTGTCATATTATAACAGAGACAGTAGATCTAGCTGGTCTGTCATATTATAATAGAGACAGTAGATCTAGCTGTTCTGTCATAATATGAGACAGTAGATCTAGCTGGTCTTTCATATTATAATAGAGACAGTAGATCTACCTGGTCTGTCATAATATAATAGATACAGTAGATCTACCTGGTCTGTCATAGAATAATAGAGACAGTAGATCTAGCTGGTCTGTCATAATATAGCAGAGACAGTAGATCTACCTGGTCTGTCATAAAATAATAGAGACAGTAGATCGAGCTGTTCTTTCATGTTATAATAGAAACAGTAGATCTAGCTGGTCTGTCAAATTATAATAGAGACAGTAGATCTAGCTGGTCCGTCATAATATAGCAGAGACAGTAGATCTAGCTGATCTGTCATAAAATAATAGAGACAGTAGATCGAGCTGGTCTTTCATGTTATAATAGAAACAGTAGATCTAGCTGGTCTGTCATAATATAATAGAGACAGTATATCTAGCTGGTCTGTCAAATTATAATAGAGACAGTAGATCGAGCTGGTCTGTCATATTATAATACAGACAGTTGATCTCGCTGGTCTGTCATATTATAATAGAGACAGTAGATCTAGCTGGTCTGTCATAATATAATAGAGACAGTAGATCTAGCTGGTCTATCATATTATAATGGACACAGTAGATCTAGCTGGTCTGTCATAATATAATAGAGACTGTAGATCTAGCTGGTCTGTCATATTATAATAGAGACAGTAGATGTCGCTGGTCTGTCATAATATAATAGAGACAGTAGATCTACCTGGTCTGTCATAATATAATAGAGACAGTATATCTAGCTGGTCTGTCATATTATAATAGAGACAGTAGATCTAGCTGGTCTGTCATATTATAATGGGGACAGTAGATCTAGCTGGTCTGTCATAATAGAATAGAGACAGTAGATCTGGCTGGTCTGTCACATTATAATAGAGACATTAGATCTAGCTGGTCTGTCATATAATACAGACAGTTGATCTAGCTGGTCTGTCATATTATAATAGAGACTGTAGATCTAGCTGGTCTATCATGTTATAATGGAGACAGTAGATCTAGCTGGTCTGTCATAATATAATAGAGACTGTAGATCTAGCTGGTCTGTCATATTATAATAGAGACAGTAGATCTAGCTGTTCTGTCATAATATGAGACAGTATATCTAGCTGGTCTGTCATATTATAATAGAGACAGTAGATCTAGCTGGTCTGTCATATTATAATGGGGACAGTAGATCTAGCTGGTCTGTCATAATAGAATAGAGACAGTAGATCTAGCTGGTCTGTCATATTATAATACAGACAGTTGATCTAGCTGGTCTGTCATATTATAATAGAGACAGTAGATCTAGCTGGTCTGTCATAAAATAATAGAGACTGTAGATCTAGCTGGTCTATCATGTTATAATGGAGACAGTAGATCTAGCTGGTCTGTCATAATATAATAGAGACTGTAGATCTAGCTTGTCTGTCATATTATAATAGAGACAGTAGATGTCGCTGGTCTGTCATAATATAATAGAGACAGTAGATCTAGCTGGTCCGTCATAATATAGCAGAGACAGTAGATCTAGCTGATCTGTCATAAAATAATAGAGACATTAGATCTAGCTGGTCTGTCATATTATAATACAGACAGTTGATCTAGCTGGTCTGTCATATTATAATAGAGACAGTAGATCTAGCTGGTCTGTCATAAAATAATAGAGACAGTAGATCTAGCTGGTCTGTCATAATGATAGAGACAGTAGATCTAGCTGGTCTGTCATAATATAATAGAGGCAGTAGATCTAGCTGGTCTGTCATAATATAGCAGAGACAGTAGATCTACCTGGTCTGTCATAGAATAATAGAGACAGTAGATCTAGCTGGTCTGTCATAATATGATAGAGACAGTAGATCTAGCTGATCTGTCATAAAATAATAGAGACAGTAGATCGAGCTGGTCTTTCATGTTATAATAGAAACAGTAGATCTAGCTGATCTGTCATAAAATAATAGAGACAGTTGATCTCGCTGGTCTGTCATATTATAATAGAGACAGTAGATCTAGCTGGTCTGTCATAATATAATAGAGACAGTAGATCTAGCTGGTCTATCATATTATAATGGACACAGTAGATCTAGCTGGTCTGTCATAATATAATAGAGACTGTAGATCTAGCTGGTCTGTCATAAAATAATAGAGACTGTAGATCTAGCTGGTCTATCATGTTATAATGGAGACTGTAGATCTAGCTGGTCTGTCATATTATAATAGAGACAGTAGATGTCGCTGGTCTGTCATAATATAATAGAGACAGTAGATCGAGTTGGTCTGTCATATTATAATGGAGACAGTAGATCTACCTGGTCTGTCATATTATAATAGAGACAGTACATCTAGCTGGTCTGTCATAATAGAATAGAGACAGTAGATCTAGCTGTTCTGTCATAATATGAGACAGTAGATCTCGGTGGTCTTTCATATTATAGAGACAGTAGATCTTGCTGGTCTGTCATAATAGAATAGAGACAGTAGATCTACCTGGTCTGTCATAAAATAATAGAGACAGTAGATCTAGCTGGTCTGTCATAATGATAGAGACAGTAGATCTAGCTGGTCTGTCATAATATAATAGAGGCAGTAGATCTAGCTGGTCTGTCATAATATGAGACAGTAGATCTCGGTGGTCTTTCATATTATAGACAGTAGATCTTGCTGGTCTGTCATAATAGAATAGAGACAGTAGATCTTGCTGGTCTGTCATAATAGAATAGGGACAGTAGATCTACCTGGTCTGTCATAAAATAATAGAGACAGTAGATCTACCTGGTCTGTCATAAAATAATAGAGACAGTAGATCTAGCTGGTCTGTCATAATGATAGAGACAGTAGATCTAGCTGGTCTGTCATAATATAATAGAGGCAGTAGATCTAGCTGGTCTGTCATAATATAGCAGAGACAGTAGATCTACCTGGTCTGTCATAGAATAATAGAGACAGTAGAACTAGCTGGTCTGTCATAATATGATAGAGACAGTAGATCTAGCTGATCTGTCATAAAATAATAGAGACAGTAGATCGAGCTGGTCTTTCAATAATAGAGACAGTTGATCTCGCTGGTCTGTCATATTATAATAGAGACAGTAGATCTAGCTGGTCTGTCATAATATAATAGAGACAGTAGATCTAGCTGGTCTATCATATTATAATGGACACAGTAGATCTAGCTGGTCTGTCATAATATAATAGAGACTGTAGATCTAGCTGGTCTATCATGTTATAATGGAGACAGTAGATCTAGCTGGTCTGTCATAATATAATAGAGACTGTAGATCTAGCTGGTCTGTCATATTATAATAGAGACAGTAGATCTAGCTGTTCTGTCATAATATGAGACAGTATATCTAGCTGGTCTGTCATATTATAATAGAGACAGTAGATCTACCTGGTCTGTCATAATAGAATAGAGACAGTAGATCTAGCTGTTCTGTCATAATATGAGACAGTAGATCTAGCTGGTCTTTCATATTATAATAGAGACAGTAGATCTAGCTGGTCTGTCATAATATAGCAGAGACAGTAGATCTACCTGGTCTGTCATAAAATAATAGAGACAGTAGATCTAGCTGGTCTGTCATAATATGATAGAGACAGTAGATCTAGCTGATCTGTCATAAAATAATAGAGACAGTAGATTGAGCTGGTCTTTCATGTTATAATAGAAACAGTAGATCTAGCTGGTCTGTCATAATATAATAGAGACAGTATATCTAGCTGGTCTGTCACATTATAATAGAGACAGTAGATCTAGCTGGTCTGTCATAATATAGCAGAGACAGTAGATCTACCTGGTCTGTCATAAAATAATAGAGACAGTAGATCGAGCTGTTCTTTCATGTTATAATAGAAACAGTAGATCTACCTGGTCTGTCATAATATAATAGAGACAGTAGAACTAGCTGGTCTGTCATATTATAATAGAGACAGTAGATCTAGCTGTGCTGTCATAATATGAGACAGTATATCTAGCTGGTCTGTCATATTATAATAGAGACAGTAGATCTAGCTGGTCTGTCATATTATAATGGGCACAGTAGATCTAGCTGGTCTGTCATAATAGAATAGAGACAGTAAATCTGGCTGGTCTGTCACATTATAATAGAGACATTAGATCTAGCTGGTCTGTCATAATACAGACAGTTGATCTAGCTGGTCTGTCATATTATAATAGAGACAGTAGATCTAGCTGGTCTGTCATAAAATAATAGAGACTGTAGATCTAGCTGGTCTGTCATATTATAATAGAGACATTAGATCTAGCTGGTCTATCATGTTATAATGGAGACAGTAGATCTAGCTGGTCTGTCATAATATAATAGAGACTGTAGATCTAGCTGGTCTGTCATATTATAATAGAGACAGTAGATCTAGCTGTTCTGTCATAATATGAGACAGTATATCTAGCTGGTCTGTCATATTATAATAGAGACATTAGATCTAGCTGGTCTGTCATATTATAATACAGACAGTTGATCTAGCTGGTCTATCATATTATAAAAGAGACAGTAGATCTAGCTGGTCTGTCATAAAATAATAGAGACTGTAGATCTAGCTGGTCTATCATGTTATAATGGAGACAGTAGATCTAGCTGGTCTGTCATAATATAATAGAGACAGTAGATCTAGCTGGTCTGTCATATTATAATGGGGACAGTAGATCTAGCTGGTCTGTCATAATAGAATAGAGACAGTAGATCTAGCTGGTCTGTCATAAAATAATAGAGACTGTAGATCTAGCTGGTCTATCATGTTATAATGGAGACAGTAGATCTAGCTGGTCTGTCATATTATAATACAGACAGTTGATCTAGCTGGTCTGTCATATTATAATAGAGACAGTAGATCTAGCTGGTCTGTCATAAAATAATAGAGACTGTAGATCTAGCTGGTCTATCATGTTATAATGGAGACAGTAGATCTAGCTGGTCTGTCATAATATAATAGAGACTGTAGATCTACCTGGTCTGTCATAATAGAATAGAGACAGTAGATCTAGCTGTTCTGTCATAATATGAGACAGTAGATCTAGCTGGTCTTTCATATTATAATAGAGACAGTAGATCTAGCTGGTCTGTCATAATATAGCAGAGACAGTAGATCTACCTGGTCTGTCATAAAATAATAGAGACAGTAGATCTAGCTGGTCTGTCATAATATGATAGAGACAGTAGATCTAGCTGATCTGTCATAAAATAATAGAGACAGTAGATTGAGCTGGTCTTTCATGTTATAATAGAAACAGTAGATCTAGCTGGTCTGTCATAATATAATAGAGACAGTATATCTAGCTGGTCTGTCACATTATAATAGAGACAGTAGATCTAGCTGGTCTGTCATAATATAGCAGAGACAGTAGATCTACCTGGTCTGTCATAAAATAATAGAGACAGTAGATCGAGCTGTTCTTTCATGTTATAATAGAAACAGTAGATCTACCTGGTCTGTCATAATATAATAGAGACAGTAGAACTAGCTGGTCTGTCATCATGTATAATAGAGACAGTAGATCTAGCTGTTCTGTCATAATATGAACAGTATATCTAGCTGGTCTGTCATATTATAATAGAGACAGTAGATCTAGCTGGTCTGTCATATTATAATAGAAACAGTAGATCTAGCTGGTCTGTCATAATATAATAGAGACAGTATATCTAGCTGGTCTGTCATTATAATATAGATCTAGCTGGTCTGTCAGACAGTAGAGACAGTCTAGCTGTTCTAGTCATGTTATAATAGAAACAGTAGATCTACCTGGTCTGTCATAATATAATAGAGACAGTAGAACTAGCTGGTCTGTCATATTATAATAGAGACAGTAGATCTAGCTGTTCTGTCATAATATGAGACAGTATATCTAGCTGGTCTGTCATATTATAATAGAGACAGTAGATCTAGCTGGTCTGTCATATTATAATGGGGACAGTAGATCTAGCTGGTCTGTCATAATAGAATAGAGACAGTAAATCTGGCTGGTCTGTCACATTATAATAGAGACATTAGATCTAGCTGGTCTGTCATATTATAATAGAGACAGTAGATCTAGCTGGTCTGTCATAAAATAATAGAGACTGTAGATCTAGCTGGTCTATCATGTTATAATGGAGACAGTAGATCTAGCTGGTCTGTCATAATATAATAGAGACTGTAGATCTAGCTGGTCTGTCATATTATAATAGAGACAGTAGATCTAGCTGTTCTGTCATAATATGAGACAGTATATCTAGCTGGTCTGTCATATTATAATAGAGACATTAGATCTAGCTGGTCTGTCATATTATAATACAGACAGTTGATCTAGCTGGTCTGTCATATTATAATAGAGACAGTAGATCTAGCTGGTCTGTCATAAAATAATAGAGACTGTAGATCTAGCTGGTCTATCATGTTATAATGGAGACAGTAGATCTAGCTGGTCTGTCATAATATAATAGAGACAGTAGATCTAGCTGGTCTGTCATATTATAATGGGGACAGTAGATCTAGCTGGTCTGTCATAATAGAATAGAGACAGTAGATCTAGCTGGTCTGTCATAATATAGCAGAGACAGTAGATCTACCAGGTCTGTCATAGAATAATAGAGACAGTAGATCTAGCTGGTCTGTCATAATATGATAGAGACAGTAGATCTAGCTGATCTGTCATAAAATAATAGAGACAGTAGATCGAGCTGCTCTTTCATGTTATAATAGAAACAGTAGATCTAGCTGATCTGTCATAAAATAATAGAGACAGTAGATCGAGCTGGTCTTTCATGTTATAATAGAAACAGTAGATCTAGCTGGTCTTTCATATTATAATAGAGACAGTATATCTAGCTGTTCTGTCATAATATGAGACAGTAGATCTCGCTGGTCTTTCATATTATAATAGAGACAGTAGATCTCGCTGGTCTGTCATAATAGAATAGAGACAGTAGATCTACCTGGTCTGTCATATTATAATAGAGACAGTAGATTTTGCTGGTCTGTCATATTATAATAGAGACAGTAGATCTCGCTGGTCTGTCATAATAGAATAGAGACAGTAGATCGAGCTGGTCTGTCATATTATAATGGAGACAGTAGATCTAGCTGTTCTGTCATAATATGAGACAGTAGATCTTGCTGGTCTGTCATATTATAATAGAGACAGTAGATCTAGCTGGTCTGTCATATTATAATGGGGACAGTAGATCTAGCTGGTCTGTCATAATAGAATAGAGATAGTAGATCTAGCTGGTCTGTCACATTATAATAGAGACATTAGATCGAGCTTGTCTGTCATATTATACTACAGACAGTTGATCTCGCTGGTCTGTCATATTATAATAGAGACAGTAGATCTAGCTGGTCTGTCATAATATAATAGAGACAGTAGATTTAGCTGGTCTATCATATTATAATGGACACAGTAGATGTCGCTGGTCTGTCATATTATAATAGAGACAGTAGATCTCGCTGGTCTGTCATAATAGAATAGAGACAGTAGATCGAGCTGGTCTGTCATATTATAATGGAGACAGTAGATCTAGCTGTTCTGTCATAATATGAGACAGTAGATCTAGCTGGTCTTTCATATTATAATAGAGACAGTAGATCTACCTGGTCTGTCATAATATAATAGATACAGTAGATCTACCTGGTCTGTCATAGAATAATAGAGACAGTAGATCTAGCTGGTCTGTCATAATATGATAGAGACAGTAGATCTAGCTGATCTGTCATAAAATAATAGAGACAGTAGATCGAGCTGGTCTTTCATGTTATAATAGAAACAGTAGATCTAGCTGATCTGTCATAAAATAATAGAGACAGTAGATCGAGCTGGTCTTTCATGTTATAATAGAAACAGTAGATCTAGCTGATCTGTCATAAAATAATAGAGACAGTAGATCTAGCTGGTCTGTCATAATATAATAGAGACAGTATATCTAGCTGGTCTGTCAAATTATAATAGAGACAGTAGATCGAGCTGGTCTTTCATATTATAATAGAAACAGTAGATCTAGCTGGTCTGTCATATTATAATAGAGACAGTAGATCTAGCTGTTCTGTCATAATATGAGACAGTAGATCTCACTGGTCTTTCATATTATAATAGAGACAGTAGATCTCGCTGGTCTGTCATAATAGAATAGAGACAGTAGATCTACCTGGTCTGTCATATTATAATGGAGACAGTAGATCTAGCTGTTCTGTCATAATATGAGACAGTAGATCTAGCTGGTCTGTCATATTATAATAGAGACAGTAGATCTAGCTGGTCTGTCATATTATAATGGGAACAGTAGATCTAGCTGGTCTGTCATAATAGAATAGAGATAGTAGATCTAGCTGGTCTGTCACATTATAATAGAGTCATTAGATCGAGCTGGTCTGTCATATTATAATACAGACAGTTGATCTCGCTGGTCTGTCATATTATAATAGAGACAGTAGATCTAGCTGGTCTGTCATAATATAATAGAGACAGTAGATTTAGCTGGTCTATCATATTATAATGGACACAGTAGATGTCGCTGGTCTGTCATAATATAATAGAGACAGTAGATCTAGCTGGTCTGTCATATTATAATGGAGACAGTAGATCTAGCTGGTCTGTCATATTATAATAGAGACAGTACATCTAGCTGGTCTGTCATAATAGAATAGAGACAGTAGATCTAGCTGTTCTGTCATAATATGAGACAGTAGATCTAGCTGGTCTTTCATATTATAATAGAGACAGTAGATCTACCTGGTCTGTCATAATATAATAGAGACAGTAGATCTAGCTGGTCTGTCATAATATAATAGAGACAGTATATCTAGCTGGTCTGTCAAATTATAATAGAGACAGTAGATCTAGCTGGTCCGTCATAATATAGCAGAGACAGTAGATCTAGCTGATCTGTCATAAAATAATAGAGACAGTAGATCGAGCTGGTCTTTCATGTTATAATAGAAACAATTGATCTAGCTGGTTTGTCATAATATAATAGAGACAGTATATCTAGCTGGTCTGTCAAATTATAATGGAGACAGTAGATCGAGCTGGTCTGTCATATTATAATACAGACAGTTGATCTAGCTGGTCTGTCATAATATAATAGAGACAGTAGATCTAGCTGGTCTATCATATTATAATGGACACAGTAGATCTAGCTGGTCTGTCATAATATAATAGAGACTGTAGATCTAGCTGGTCTGTCATATTATAATAGAGACAGTAGATGTCGCTGGTCTGTCATTATATAATAGAGACAGTAGATCTAGCTGTTCTGTCATAATATGAGACAGTATATCTAGCTGGCCTGTCATATTATAACGGAGACAGTAGATCTAGCTGGTCTGTCATATTATAACAGAGACAGTAGATCTAGCTGGTCTGTCATATTATAATAGAGACAGTACATCTAGCTGGTCTGTCATAATAGAATAGAGACAGTAGATCTAGCTGTTCTGTCATAATATGAGACAGTAGATTTTGCTGGTCTGTCATATTATAATGGAGACAGTAGATCTAGCTGTTCTGTCATAATATGAGACAGTATATCTAGCTGGTCTGTCAAATTATAATAGAGGCAGTAGATCTAGCTGGTCTGTCATAATATAGCAGAGACAGTAGATCTACCTGGTCTGTCATAAAATAATAGAGACAGTAGATCTAGCTGGTCTGTCATAATATGATAGAGACAGTAGATCTAGCTGATCTGTCATAAAATAATAGAGACAGTAGATCGAGCTGGTCTTTCATGTTATAATAGAAACAGTAGATCTAGCTGGTCTGTCATAATATAATAGAGACAGTATATCTAGCTGGTCTGTCACATTATAATAGAGGCAGTAGATCTAGCTGGTCTGTCATAATATAGCAGAGACAGTAGATCTACCTGGTCTGTCATAAAATAATAGAGACAGTAGATCTAGCTGGTCTGTCATAATATGATAGAGACAGTAGATCTAGCTGATCTGTCATAAAATAATAGAGACAGTAGATCGAGCTTGTCTTTCATGTTGTAATAGAAACAGTAGATCTAGCTGGTCTGTCATAATATAATAGAGACAGTATATCTAGCTGGTCTGTCGCATTATAATAGAGACAGTAGATCTAGCTGGTCTGTCATAATATAGCAGAGACAGTAGATCTACCTGGTCTGTCATAAAATAATAGAGACAGTAGATCGAGCTGGTCTGTCATAATATGATAGAGACAGTAGATCTAGCTGATCTGTCATAAAATAATAGAGACAGTAGATCGAGCTGTTCTTTCATGTTATAATAGAAACAGTAGATCTACCTGGTCTGTCATAATATAATAGAGACAGTAGATCTAGCTGGTCTGTCATATTATAATAGAGACAGTAGATCTAGCTGTTCTGTCATAATATGAGACAGTATATCTAGCTGGTCTGTCATATTATAATAGAGACAGTAGATATAGCTGGTCTGTCATATTATAATGGGAACAGTAGATCTAGCTGGTCTGTCATAATAGAATAGAGACAGTAGATCTATCTGGTCTGTCACATTATAATAGAGACATTAGATCTAGCTGGTCTGTCATATAATACAGACAGTTGATCTAGCTGGTCTGTCATATTATAATAGAGACAGTAGATCTAGCTGGTCTGTCATAAAATAATAGAGACTGTAGATCTAGCTGGTCTATCATGTTATAATGGAGACAGTAGATCTAGCTGGTCTGTCATAATATAATAGAGACTGTAGATCTAGCTGGTCTGTCATATTATAATAGAGACAGTAGATCGAGCTGTTCTGTCATAATATGAGACAGTATATCTAGCTGGTCTGTCATATTATAATAGAGACAGTAGATCTAGCTGGTCTGTCATATTATAATGGGGACAGTAGATCTAGCTGGTCTGTCATAATAGAATAGAGACAGTAGATCTAGCTGGTCTGTTACATTATAATAGAGACATTAGATCTAGCTGGTCTGTCATATTATAATACAGACAGTTGATCTAGCTGGTCTGTCATATTATAATAGAAACAGTAGATCTAGCTGGTGTGTCATAATATAATAGAGACAGTATATCTAGCTGGTCTGTCAAATTATAATAGAGGCAGTAGATCTAGCTGGTATATCATAATATAATAGAGACAGTAGATCTAGCTGGTCTGTCATATTATAATGGGGACAGTAGATCTAGCTGGTCTGTCATATTATAATACAGACAGTTGATCTAGCTGGTCTGTCATAATAGAATAGAGACAGTAGATCTAGCTGTTCTGTCATAATATGAGACAGTAGATCTCGGTGGTCTTTCATATTATAATAGAGACAGTAGATCTTGCTGGTCTGTCATAATAGAATAGAGACAGTAGATCTACCTGGTCTGTCATAAAATAAAAGAGACAGTAGATCTAGCTGGTCTGTCATAATATGATAGAGACAGTAGATCTAGCTGGTGTGTCATAATATAATAGAGACAGTATATCTAGCTGGTCTGTCAAATTATAATAGAGGCAGTAGATCTAGCTGGTCTGTCATAATATAGCAGAGACAGTAGATCTACCTGGTCTGTCATAAAATAATAGAGACAGTAGATCTAGCTGGTCTGTCATAATATGATAGAGACAGTAGATCTAGCTGATCTGTCATAATATGATAGAGACAGTAGATCTAGCTGATCTGTCATAATATAATAGAGACAGTAGATCTAGCTGGTCTGTCATATTATAATGGAGACATTAGATCTAGCTGGTCTGTCATATTATAATACAGACAGTTGATCTAGCTGGTCTGTCATATTATAATAGAGACAGTAGATCTAGCTGGTCTGTCATAAAATAATAGAGACTGTAGATCTAGCTGGTCTATCATGTTATAATGGAGACAGTAGATCTAGCTGGTCTGTCATAATATAATAGAGACAGTAGATCGAGCTGGTCTTTCATGTTGTAATAGAAACAGTAGATCTAGCTGGTCTGTCATAATATAATAGAGACAGTATATCTAGCTGGTCTGTCGCATTATAATAGAGACAGTAGATCTAGCTGGTCTGTCATAATATAGCAGAGACAGTAGATCTACCTGGTCTGTCATAAAATAATAGAGACAGTAGATCGAGCTGGTCTGTCATAATATGATAGAGACAGTAGATCTAGCTGATCTGTCATAAAATAATAGAGACAGTAGATCGAGCTGTTCTTTCATGTTATAATAGAAACAGTAGATCTACCTGGTCTGTCATAATATAATAGAGACAGTAGATCTAGCTGGTCTGTCATATTATAATAGAGACAGTAGATCTAGCTGTTCTGTCATAATATGAGACAGTATATCTAGCTGGTCTGTCATATAATACAGACAGTTGATCTAGCTGGTCTGTCATATTATAATAGAGACAGTAGATCTAGCTGGTCTGTCATAAAATAATAGAGACTGGAGATCTAGCTGGTCTATCATGTTATAATGGAGACAGTAGATCTAGCTGGTCTGTCATAATATAATAGAGACAGTATATCTAGCTGGTCTGTCAAATTATAATAGAGACAGTAGATCGAGCTGGTCTTTCATATTATAATAGAAACAGTAGATCTAGCTGGTCTGTCATATTATAATAGAGACAGTAGATCTAGCTGTTCTGTCATAATATGAGACAGTAGATCTCACTGGTCTTTCATATTATAATAGAGACAGTAGATCTCGCTGGTCTGTCATAATAGAATAGAGACAGTAGATCTACCTGGTCTGTCATATTATAATGGAGACAGTAGATCTAGCTGTTCTGTCATAATATGAGACAGTAGATCTCGCTGGTCTGTCATATTATAATGGGAACAGTAGATCTAGCTGGTCTGTCATAATAGAATAGAGATAGTAGATCTAGCTGGTCTGTCACATTATAATAGAGTCATTAGATCGAGCTGGTCTGTCATATTATAATACAGACAGTTGATCTCGCTGGTCTGTCATATTATAATAGAGACAGTAGATCTAGCTGGTCTGTCATATTATAACAGAGACAGTAGATCTAGCTGGTCTGTCATATTATAATAGAGACAGTACATCTAGCTGGTCTGTCATAATATAATAGAGACAGTAGATCTAGCTGTTCTGTCATAATATGAGACAGTATATCTAGCTGGTCTGTCATATTATAACGGAGACAGTAGATCTAGCTGGTCTGTCATATTATAACAGAGACAGTAGATCTAGCTGGTCTGTCATATTATAATAGAGACAGTACATCTAGCTGGTCTGTCATAATAGAATAGAGACAGTAGATCTAGCTGTTCTGTCATAATATGAGACAGTAGATTTTGCTGGTCTGTCATATTATAATGGAGACAGTAGATCTAGCTGTTCTGTCATAATATGAGACAGTATATCTAGCTGGTCTTTCATGTTATAATAGAAACAGTAGATCTAGCTGGTCTGTCATAATATAATAGAGACAGTATATCTAGCTGGTCTGTCACATTATAATAGAGGCAGTAGATCTAGCTGGTCTGTCATAATATAGCAGAGACAGTAGATCTACCTGGTCTGTCATAAAATAATAGAGACAGTAGATCTAGCTGGTCTGTCATAATATGATAGAGACAGTAGATCTAGCTGATCTGTCATAAAATAATAGAGACAGTAGATCGAGCTGGTCTTTCATGTTGTAATAGAAACAGTAGATCTAGCTGGTCTGTCATAATATAATAGAGACAGTATATCTAGCTGGTCTGTCGCATTATAATAGAGACAGTAGATCTAGCTGGTCTGTCATAATATAGCAGAGACAGTAGATCTACCTGGTCTGTCATAAAATAATAGAGACAGTAGATCGAGCTGGTCTGTCATAATATGATAGAGACAGTAGATCTAGCTGATCTGTCATAAAATAATAGAGACAGTAGATCGAGCTGTTCTTTCATGTTATAATAGAAACAGTAGATCTACCTGGTCTGTCATAATATAATAGAGACAGTAGATCTAGCTGGTCTGTCATATTATAATAGAGACAGTAGATCTAGCTGTTCTGTCATAATATGAGACAGTATATCTAGCTGGTCTGTCATATTATAATAGAGACAGTAGATCTAGCTGGTCTGTCATATTATAATGGGGACAGTAGATCTAGCTGGTCTGTCATAATAGAATAGAGACAGTAGATCTAGCTGGTCTGTTACATTATAATAGAGACATTAGATCTAGCTGGTCTGTCATATTATAATACAGACAGTTGATCTAGCTGGTCTGTCATATTATCATAGAGACAGTAGATCTAGCTGGTCTGTCATAAAATAATAGAGACTGTAGATCTAGCTGGTCTGTCATAAAATAATAGAGACTGTAGATCTAGCTGGTCTATCATGTTATAATACAGACAGTAGATCTAGCTGGTCTGTCATAATATAATAGAGACAGTAGATCTAGCTGGTCTGTCATATTATAATGGGGACAGTAGATCTAGCTGGTCTGTCATATTATAATACAGACAGTTGATCTAGCTGGTCTGTCATATTATAATAGAGACAGTAGATCTAGCTGGTCTGTCATAAAATAATAGAGACTGTAGATCTAGCTGGTCTATCATGTTATAATGGAGACAGTAGATCTAGCTGGTCTGTCATAATATAATAGAGACTGTAAATCTAGCTGGTCTGTCATATTATAATAGAGACAGTAGATGTCGCTGGTCTGTCATAATATAATAGAGACAGTAGATCGAGTTGGTCTGTCATATTATAATAGAGACAGTACATCTAGCTGGTCTGTCATAATAGAATAGAGACAGTAGATCTAGCTGTTCTGTCATAATATGAGACAGTAGATCTAGCTGGTCTTTCATATTATAATACAGACAGTAGATCTAGCTGGTCTGTCAAATTATAATAGAGACAGTAGATCGAGCTGGGCTTTCATATTATAATAGAGACAGTATATCTAGCTGGTCTGTCAAATTATAATAGAGACAGTAGATCGAGCTGGTCTTTCATGTTATAATAGAAACAGTAGATCTAGCTGGTCTGTCATAATATAATAGAGACAGTATATCTAGCTGGTCTGTCAAATTATAATAGAGACAGTAGATCGAGCTGGACTTTCATATTATAATAGAGACAGTAGATCTCGCTGGTCTGTCATAATAGAATAGAGACAGTAGATCTACCTGGTCTGTCATATTATAATAGAGACAGTAGATTTTGCTGGTCTGTCATATTATAATAGAGACAGTAGATCTCGCTGGTCTGTCATAATAGAATAGAGACAGTAGATCGAGCTGGTCTGTCATATTATAATGGAGACAGTAGATCTAGCTGTTCTGTCATAATATGAGACAGTAGATCTAGCTGGTCTGTCATATTATAATAGAGACAGTAGATCTAGCTGGTCTGTCATATTATAATGGGGACAGTAGACCTAGCTGGTCTGTCATAATAGAATAGAGATAGTAGATCTAGCTGGTCTGTCACATTATAATAGAGACATTAGATCGAGCTGGTCTGTCATATTATAATACAGACAGTTGATCTCGCTGGTCTGTCATATTATAATAGAGACAGTAGATCTAGCTGGTCTGGCATAATATAATAGAGACAGTAGATTTAGCTGGTCTATCATATTATAATGGACACAGTAGATGTCGCTGGTCTGTCATATTATAATGGAGACAGTAGATCTAGCTGTTCTGTCATAATATGAGACAGTATATCTAGCTGGTCTGTCACATTATAATAGAGACAGTAGATCTAGCTGGTCTGTCATAATATAGCAGAGACAGTAGATCTACCTGGTCTGTCATAAAATAATAGAGACAGTAGATCGAGCTGGTCTGTCATAATATGATAGAGACAGTAGATCTAGCTGATCTGTCATAAAATAATAGAGACAGTAGATCGAGCTGTTCTTTCATGTTATAATAGAAACAGTAGATCTACCTGGTCTGTCATAATATAATAGAGACAGTAGATCTAGCTGGTCTGTCATATTATAATAGAGACAGTAGATCTAGCTGTTCTGTCATAATATGAGACAGTATATCTAGCTGGTCTGTCATATTATAATAGAGACAGTAGATCTAGCTGGTCTGTCATATTATAATGGGGACAGTAGATCTAGCTGGTCTGTTACATTATAATAGAGACATTAGATCTAGCTGGTCTGTCATATTATAATACAGACAGTTGATCTAGCTGGTCTGTCATATTATCATAGAGACAGTAGATCTAGCTGGTCTGTCATAAAATAATAGAGACTGTAGATCTAGCTGGTCTGTCATAAAATAATAGAGACTGTAGATCTAGCTGGTCTATCATGTTATAATACAGACAGTAGATCTAGCTGGTCTGTCATAATATAATAGAGACAGTAGATCTAGCTGGTCTGTCATATTATAATGGGGACAGTAGATCTAGCTGGTCTGTCATATTATAATACAGACAGTTGATCTAGCTGGTCTGTCATATTATAATAGAGACAGTAGATCTAGCTGGTCTGTCATAAAATAATAGAGACTGTAGATCTAGCTGGTCTATCATGTTATAATGGAGACAGTAGATCTAGCTGGTCTGTCATAATATAATAGAGACTGTAAATCTAGCTGGTCTGTCATATTATAATAGAGACAGTAGATGTCGCTGGTCTGTCATAATATAATAGAGACAGTAGATCGAGTTGGTCTGTCATATTATAATAGAGACAGTACATCTAGCTGGTCTGTCATAATAGAATAGAGACAGTAGATCTAGCTGTTCTGTCATAATATGAGACAGTAGATCTAGCTGGTCTTTCATATTATAATACAGACAGTAGATCTAGCTGGTCTTTCATGTTATAATAGAAACAGTAGATCTAGCTGGTCTGTCATAATATAATAGAGACAGTATATCTAGGTGGTCTGTCAAATTATAATAGAGACAGTAGATCGAGCTGGTCTGTCATATTATAATACAGACAGTTGATCTCGCTGGTCTGTCATATTATAATAAAGACAGTAGATCTAGCTGGTCTGTCATAATATAATAGAGACAGTAGATCTAGCTGGTCTATCATATTATAATGGACACAGTAGATCTAGCTGGTCTGTCATAATATAATAGAGACTGTAGATCTTGCTGGTCTGTCATATTATAATAGAGACAGTAGATGTCGCTGGTCTGTCATAATATAATAGAGACAGTAGATCTAGCTGGTCTGTCATATTATAACGGAGACAGTAGATCTAGCTGGTCTGTCATATTATAACAGAGACAGTAGATCTAGCTGGTCTGTCATATTATAATAGAGACAGTAGATCTCGCTGGTCTGTCATAATAGAATAGAGACAGTAGATCGAGCTGGTCTGTCATATTATAATGGAGACAGTAGATCTAGCTGTTCGGTCATAATATGAGACAGTAGATCTAGCTGGTCTTTCATATTATAATAGAGACAGTAGATCTACCTGGTCTGTCATAGAATAATAGAGACAGTAGATCTAGCTGGTCTGTCATAATATAGCAGAGACAGTAGATCTTGCTGGTCTGTCATAATAGAATAGAGACAGTAGATCTACCTGGTCTGTCATAAAATAAAAGAGACAGTAGATCTAGCTGGTCTGTCATAATATAATAGAGACAGTATATCTAGCTGGTCTGTCAAATTATAATAGAGGCAGTAGATCAAGCTGGTCTGTCATTTTATAGTAGAGACAGGAGATCTAGCTGGTCTGTCACAATATAATAGAGACAGTAGATCTAGCTGGTCTGTCATATTATAATACAGACAGTTGATCTAGCTGGTCTGTCATATTATAATAGAGACAGTAGATCTAGCTGGTCTGTCATAATATAATAGAGACAGTAGATCTAGCTGGTCTATCATGTTATAATGGAGACAGTAGATCTTGCTGGTATGTCATAATATAGTAGAGACAGTAGATCTAGCTGGTCTGTCATGTTATAATAGAGACAGTAGACCTACCTGGTCTGTCATATTATAATAGAGACAGTACATCTAGCTGGTATGTCATAATATAGTAGAGACAGTAGATTTTG